>NC_138149.1:17549900-17607400 GCF_964199315.1 Orbicella franksi | reverse complement strand
AAATTCATTTGACCAGCTGATCGGAAAATTTTAGATATCCTTGCAACATCATTATGAAAGCAGTGATGCTGTGCCAATGTATGCTCCTAGACAGATGAAAGAGTTTGCTGACAAAACTGCACCTGGTCTTTTCAATGTCATTTTGCAGTCTATTCTCTGGGAAGATCCAAGATTGAGTGAAGAACACCGTGTATTAGAGGAAAAAAGAACTCTTGTTTTGTTGTGCACAATAGCATATTTCAGGTACTTTGTCCTGTTTTATTCTTATTTGTATTTAAAACACAGGTCTCCTTGGAAAACCATAAGGCCACTCAGTTTAAAAACTCTGTTTAATTAATTATTGCACGTTTCTTAACTAGAACAGCAGACACAGCTTTACCCCAATATAAATGTCAGTTCTATTATATAATGAAGTAAAATTACTAGATGTTTTACCTTTCTTCACATTTAACCCCTTGAAAGGTAAGGACATAAAAGTAGTTCCAGTGAACTAACTTGAAATAATGCCATTCCTTTTGTAGATCTCAGAAAACAAATACACTTCAAAGAGAAGAGGGATTATTTATCCAGCAACATGGGGCATCCTGAGATGTTATCAATTCTGGAAGAATTTGAGGCTTCAGCACAAGCTGAAGGGATGTGGATGGTCAAAAAAGCAGGCTCCTCGGGGAGCAGCCAATGTTTGTAAACCTTCAGTTTTCAAATGTACTTCAAGTGAGTTTAAAGTACGGTAGTTTAAAAAGCTGAAAGCTATAACTTTAAAATACTGTGAATTAAAAACTTGTCCAGTTAGTTGAACAGTCTTTTTGTGTACATATGGATAGGCTAGCAAAACAGTGGCGCATAAAGGAAACATGTTATTGTAACATAGAAAATCATATAAGTCACTGAAATGATTTTAAATTTCAATAAATTTATTGTTTCAAATGAGTGAGTTACTACACAGTTCTGTAATGGTGTTCTGCCTCTTATTACTGGCAATGTACAACTTGAAGACTTCTTTGACCTATCCATCCTGAATGGCTCACCAAAGAAGGCAGTCTTGCTGCTGTTGTAATCATGAAATTCTGAAAGTAAAATTGAAATTTATTTCCAAACCGAAAATTTGTATTTTCATGCAGGCGCTTGACTATTACATGTAGCTTGAGTTTTAAGTGAGCTTCTCATGATCAGCTCAACAAGTTGCAATCGTGAGATTACTTCCATTATGAAATTCGTAGTATCATAAGCTAAATAAAATCGATAAACAACGAATAGACTTACAAACCTTCTCTGTCACCATGAAAAAAATTTTCAACGGATATAATCTTGTAGCAGTCCAAGCAAAAAATTGAACAAAAAAAAAAAAACAGGCATAAACAAGAAGAAGAACCCTAACTTTAGATATTTTTAAATTATTGGATCCCTCTTTTTAACCATTATTGTACACTATTTTTAGTATTATGACGATTGTATTGAAAATCTCTGTTTTCCTTGTCTAGACTTAGTAGTAGTAGGTCCACATCAGCTGTACAGTTGCACACTTTTAAAACCTATTTATCAAATAAATGTATGTATGCGGAGCATTTCGTACATACCTTTTTTGTATCTGTGGTCCTTTCTTCTTTCATCTGTGGCTGCTGATTCACAACAACAAGCTTAAACACCGCGAGGCAAACAACAAAATTAATCTGAACCACCGAACAACACGGGCAAACCGGAAAGGCTGAACTTGACGCACGCGCATACGTTTTGCCGCGGTGTTGATACACCCATACCCCTCTTAAGGTTACAGTATACCTTCGGGTCGGCAATTTTCTTCAAATTTGGATTTTTGGGTCAAAATAGTGGTCGAAGAATAATCTCTAATTTCTGAAAAAAAAATTTGAAAAAGGCTAAATATTGGCGGAGAAATGGCGGTTTTACGTTTTCACCGGAAGTAAAAGTTTACCTCTTGATTGACAGCCCTATGGCGCGTATGCAATCAACCGAGACGATTTTCGCGGGAATTACCTATATGGATGTCACGAATTGACTACTCAGTTGATCAGCATTGTTGTTCTGACTACCCAGCCTTTTTAGTGCAGAGTGCACTATTCTTGGTTTTCACCAGTCATGTGATCAAAACTAAAAATCGTAACCATTCGATAAATAAATTCAAGAATCTAGGATATGATAGATGATTGCTATATAAATAACCTCGCCAAGAATCAGGTTTCTGCTGTTGTTCATTCGCCTGTTATTCGCAGAAGCGTGTCATCCAAATTTATAGAGCTTTGTATGGAGACGCCATGTTTGTGCCCTTCGGAGGGGCACAAACATGGCGACCGTAAAATAACAAAAACATCCGTCTTTGAGTTTTGCTATTGAAACGAACATTTTTACTCTAGTGCTCCGACACATTGAAATAAATGCTTCTTCTAGTGCAAGCACCGTTTATTTAACAAAAACTAAAGCGATAACTCGTCTTTTGACCTACGCGACAGTCTTTTCTGGCCGCCATTTTCATGTCACGCAACGCAAAAGCTTGGAGTGCTCTGTTACAAAAAGAAGAACTCTGTCGGGCTAAAACATTGCCAAACGTCACGTTCCTACAGGGCCTTTTATCTGATGAAACTAAAACCTCAGAAGGAAGGATAATTTCTAATTTTGGAATATGACTACGTCACATGAAAACCAAGAATTGGGATGGTTATGGGAGCTGCCTGCCGCTAAGAAAGTAAGGCGCTAAGGTGTAAACTTTAATGTTTGTTTAATTAATTAATTTCAATTAATTAATTAGTCTAGAGGCAAGGAAGTAGTGGGGGTAGGGTGGGAAAGGTACATGTGTACTCTACGTAAAACACATTTCCTCGCCGTCACTTAGCTTTGAACATCGCAAAGCTATATATCTGTTTCAGGTAACCCCTTGCTCTCCTTGTGGTACCATTCTCCTTAGAACAAAACTAATTTGCCCTAAACGCATACGTAGGTTAGTTAGCGTTCGTGGCTTCTATATAAGGTGAAGGATACATTGCATACAGAATCACGCACAAATGTTGAGTGGTTTTCCTTATGGTAGAGCTCAACATGTAAGACGCATGCGTTCGAGCATCATTAGTGTTAAACACTATCTTTCCACGCGGTATTCTATATATCATGTCATGTGACCAAGGACGGCAGTTATTTTTCAGGTAGCGCCAATTGTCCCTTTTTATTGCAAAAGTGAAACGTTACTGTGGCTGCGTAGCTTTAAGAATTACACACAGGTCCGTTCAACAAATATCATCTGCTGTTTTCAATCTACAATAGTGTGCTTGTCAGAGTTCAAATGTATTGCCTCTCCTTAGCGGCTTGTTTATTTCTTGCCTTAATTGTGTCTGTAAGAGAGACCAAAAAGTTCTCAAGTTAGTGGCTTTAATACTCCGCAAATTGTAAATTTGTAACAAAAGAAACCAGGAAAATGCTCAAATATTGCTGCAGACACCGTGGCACCTAATGAATGCGCAAATTAATTTAATCAGCCTTTGAGGAAATCATTCATATCGGCCAGGTAGCGCTGTTTATCTTCAATACTTTTCGTTGAAATGCTTCTCAGCCATCAATATCGTTGTGTGTTAATTTTGAATTGTTTTATTGTTAACAACAAAGGTGACAACAGAAAAAGAAAATGGTATTTCGTGACTATCTGATAATTAAATTAGTTCTTGTTCATCGGTAAAAATTTGCATTTTTAGTAAAACATCGTTTCTGTTCCGTTTCTTCATCACTACATCAGATATTTAACTTTCTTTCATTTATCTCCGAAAAACAAGGACATCTTCCGTATGTTTTGGAGAAAACAAGGGTTTCATATTACATGCCTTTGCGAGGAAAACAAAAGTATCAAGTTACAAAGTTGGTGTGAAGAGCTAAATTGTCACGTTTGCTGCTTCAGCGTATTATTGAATTTAAAATGAACGAAAATCAACGTAAAACACCAGTAGTAATTAATTTGTGCGTAATTTTTGGACCTTGAATGAAAATACAACCTTGAAACATACACACTGCAAAGGGGAAAAGCCGTAGCAGACTACCAAGGTAGACACAAACCGGAAGTGAACCGAGCAGGGGTGAGTACTTATGGGACTACTGTACCAGAGCTATCAATTGCGCTCTGCACTATCTGAGATTGTCTCACTAGTTGATATTAGGCTTGTCTCTATTAAGTTATAAGTAAACATAGACCACGTTTAAACCATGGACCGGTTCGAAAAAGCGAAAACAGCGAAGAACGAATGAAAATACATCAATGAGTGAAGAAGCGAAAGTTCGCCACGCGGATGAAGCTATAGTTATCGTAGAAGGCGGGCAAATATTCGTGGTAAGAGAAAAGAAAGGTTCTGTACAAATTTCGGAACTTGACAGCAATAACAGGGATGCTGACAGAGACTCTTCTGATGAGTCCGATATCGACGAATCGTCGGACTCATTGAGACCATTTGAAATATTATCCATGCACAGTTGCTCTCACACAGTTGCTCTCCGCGCTGTCTTTTGTTTGTTTCCTTCGCTCAGCCACTCTAGCGTTCGTATCCTTTTTAGTCTTCCCCATTTTGCCAGACCAACTTCAAGAAAAACCGAACTACAGAAAAATTATCTCTCTGCCTTCGGTTCCTTGAGCGCATTGCGAAACACAAGAGTTGTGTAGAGATTCGCGCGTAAATTTCACCAGGAGGTTAACGGTAGTAAAGTTTCCCTGCACTGATTGGCTTAGTTATCTGAGAACCCAGTTGAAGGCATTTGTGGGCGGAGTTTGTTTGCGAAGCAGAAAATTTTTCTTAGCGCTGTTTTCTCGAATAAATTTTTTCACTTGAAGCAGACACTTTAAAGAGTTATAACTCAAAGGGAATTTGTTCAATTGCTCTTAAATTTGGACAGTGGCTAGTTTAAAATATAAACTACAAAAGCGTGTCTGGGAATGGTTAATTTCGAAATAATTTTTCTTCGAGAGCGATTTTTGTACGATCACTCCACATTTTTTTAATCCTATTTCGAAAATGTTCTGTAACTTTTTACTGCAATCGAATATGCCAAAACGCAGACACGTTTTTTTAAGCGCTTTGGGCCCTGAAACCGAGGAAAAAATTAAATTGGCGAAAAACGAAATTCGCTTTGACTTGTAGCTTTCGAAAGGTGATTCGGGCGCTCGCATTTAGTGGTCGTGAAAAATTCGACAATTCATTTTCTTTCAAAATTCTTGGTATAGTTTGATAGCCAGCTCCATAAGCTTTAATTTGATATAGGGGTTTAGGTAGCTACAGCTTAAACTGCACGCGCTACATCGCTTGCGCGCGAGACACCCCTGAAGGTATACTGTAACCTTAAGCGTGGAGGATTTAGACAGCTCAAAATAGCTTGCAGCCGGCTGTATTGTCGCCGCTTTAATGCATGTAAGAGTGGTGCAACGAACGACCTTCTTTCGTCCCTCGATTACGACAGGCGTTTTCGCTTTCTCAAAACAATAAGCCATACAATTGCTTTCTGTACTCGAGAATATGCCTTTTTTTTTTCGCACAGCCCGGGAAAGCGCGCCTGAAATCATACGTGTACCGCTCTCATAGAAGTGCAAAGACTCACAAATTTGAGAGTGCCGTTCTTGTTTCAGGGGTGCCGTTCAGAAATCAATATTGAAAAAACTTGAACATGTTTTGCTGAGTAAATCAAGCAGGCCGTGCCCAAAACTATCGGCCCGTGTGTCAAAATTTTGGAGTGTCGTGCCTAAAATGAGTGTCGTTTAAATGCGCCTTTAGGCTCTAGCTTTGCCTTTTTCCTATGTGTGTGTGTTTCTGTATGCGCGCGCGCGATTTTCCTTTGCCCAATTTTTTCTTATATCCCTCCATTTCCATACCGTTTGTGGTGGTCCGTTCCTTAGGAGCTTCGTTGATATTGGCTTCAAACACGTAGTTACCATGATAACGGTGAGCTTACCTGTTGAAAGAAAGGAACGTCATGAACGTCATCTCTAGTACCTCACTCTCTTTTATTCTGGTCTTAAATGGACCTGGCTAATAAATATCCTGGTTAACTTTCTAATTCCTTACTGACTTATTGATATCTTTGAGTGCTATTTCGAAGACCACGATATATTTTTGTTCATAATTTCATTACAGCTGAATCCCAAAGACGAATGATAACATAACACAAACAAAAAATATTTTATTTTAAACGGAAGACACAATGTAAACCAAGCAGCAGGAACAGGCCTGAAACATGAAGCTTTAAAATGGGTCCGTTATATATGAGGAGTCATAAAAATGGAGCTTTTCCGTTGTTCGTTTTTATTTTATTCAACTGGTTAAGAATTAGAAATTTGAGTATTACGTGTTGAACAAAATGTCGTTTTTTATATCATTCTATCGGCTATCAATTATTCATTTAAATGCATAGGACTGACTCGGAATCGTAATTAGTTGTTGAAAAAATGAGCTTTGTCGACAACTTATGGTTTGCTTTTCGCTTTCAGTTTCTCGTGGAAGATAGCTTTATTAGCTCAGTCAAACAAGGCACATTTGTATATTGTCCGATTCGAGACAGGTTAAAAAAAGCATGATTGAGGTCCTGGAGTATAAAGGAATACAGCACATAATAACACCTCTACAGTGTTTATTAAGCAATGATCCATACTAAACATAAATTACCACCCCATGAGAAATGTTATTAATGGTTTGAGTTCGTTTAGTTTTATTATTATTATTTTTCCAATCAGTCTTAAGATGTTTAAGACATGGAGTTTTTCTCAACATTGTATTTGATAGTCGTTTAATGTCTATGTCACAAAGACCTGCCGCTTGCATAATTTAAACAGTTTAAAGGGTTTTATGATGGACATTAAAGTAATTGTCTTTAATGAACGTAGATGGGTTAGGAATCACCTGTTGATGCAGGTTATAAAACTCACCAGAGCGACACAAAAACCATTCACTCCAGAACTAAGCCGGCACACAAGCAAGTCTTCACTCACCATGAACACTCAAGGGATTGTGTTTTGTGCGGTGTGCGTTACAGTATTACTGATGTGCAACCAACCAAGCGAGGCACAACAAGAAGGTTCAAAGTTCATAAATCCGGACCACATTGGTAAAAGACGGTTTCCCTACGAACGAATCTTCAAGGTATTTTGCATGAAACAGGACCGTTTGTAACTGCCGTGTATGCCTGTGATATCTGACTGTGCTTAATCTTTGTCATTGCAGTATGAAGATGCTGGAAGGGAAGTACCTGGTCATGAGGAGGTGAGGATTTTAGCTGTTTTCCTGTTCTTGGACTACTTAAATTTAGTTTTTGTCTTCAAATGGCAAACCAAACGAAAACCAAACAAAAGTTTGAGTAGATATCAACAAACCAAATGTAAGTAAAGTAGGCTAAGCGATATATGAGATAAATGATGTATATATGCCTGAGATATCTGACTGTGCTTAATCTTTGTCTTTTGTAGTATGAAGATGTTGAAAGTCCTCCCTCTCAGCCTAGATGGCCGCCTCATATTGGAAGACGAGCGCTTATTCACAAGAAGGTGAAGACGTTTAGCTGTTTTTTACTAGGACTTTTCCAAGTTTTGACTCCGAAATGGTGGCAAATCGCACGAAAACCAAACACAAAGTTTGAGTACATCAACACGCTATTTTCTGCATGTTTTAAACATGGAACTATCCTTTTGAAACCAGATTTGTTTAACAAGCGTTTTTGATAAAACACATTGAAGACTCACTCTTAACAAGTTCTTCCAAGCAGTTAATATAAGAATCAACAGGTTGTAAATTTTATATTTTAGGTTAATTTGCATCCAATTCTTAGATCCTTAGATAATCTCTTAGCCGCGCTAAAAATCGCTATCGGCCTATTGAGACTATGATCTACAAGAGGTTCAAAAACAAACTAGCTGACTAAGTCAACCCATCAAATTCAGCCGGTGGGGTGTGGCTTGTGTTGAAACATCGAAAGCACTTCTCGATGGGAATATAAACTGACAAATTTTAATACTTTCAATATTCTCGCCTCCTTATTGTAGAGAGCGGAGAGCCCTTCAGATGTTAAGAAGTGGCTGGAGTAGACACGCCGACTGGCTTACAGATGAAGAATGCTAAAACGGACCATAACCTGGCAACTTTAACAATCGCCTTAAATTTAACAATGCGTATTCATCTCTGATTCCTTTGCTTCATAAGCTTGTAATAATTTCTTGAAAACAGAAACATTAAACATTTGAAAAGACTGATGACACCATTTAAGCACTGTTAGCTTGCGTGGTTATCAATAAATTCCCTTTGTCTTTGAAAACAATTAATGCATTGGAAAGCGTATAACAAGTGCTTGGTAAACATCTGCTCGCGTCCCTTATCAAAAATCGAGAAAGTGGCGTGCTTAGGAAGCGCGATTCAGTTTTATTGAGTAGAGGACAGAACGTTATAAATCGACAAGTGAGGTTATTATTGATATTACCGAAAATTAAACTTGCTAAATACCACACAAATTAGTCTTAAACTGAGTTTATACTGCACTGAATTTTTCTCTCTTTCTGAATTGAGCGTGACGACAAACGTTCACTGATATTGCGATTCCCTTTCTGAGTCATAGCTTTCAGGTTTCAAGAACGCATGCGCTTTGAGCAGATGGTGAAGTCGATATCCCAGCTGTGCCTCCTTTGTTATTTGCGTGATCTACGACAGTCGACCAACGGCTATAACTTGACTAACAAGATCTTTCAAGTAGATAAAATCTTTCACTCACTTAAGCGCCATTTCGGTTTCACATTGAAATTGAAGATCAATTTTCCTTAGCACAAATTAAGACCACGACCTGAGTAAAGAGAGGAAGTTTGGCTTTTTTGTTACAGAAATTTCTCAGTGCAAGAAAAGTCAGAAAACGTACATAGAGTTATCTTGCATATTTTCAAGTCCTCGCTTGCAGGTTGCTTTCGCTGTACCATATCCTGTTAAAAATTTCTAAAAGCTAGCGTCCTCGAAAAATACAAGATGCACTAATAATTTGATAAATTGTATTAGTGTATATTAGCGGCATTATTTTGACTCGGTATTATATGAAGATCTGTTATTTGAAAATTCTTGTGGTCTCTAAAGGCTTTCGTCTTAGACTCAAGGTCGACAAAAACTCATGGACGTATGGCACCTGCAAATAATATGTTACTTGGTCTGTTGAATGGCTTCTCCAATATAAATTCTTTAGAAAGCTAGAAGAGCCCAGCCATTTTAAGAACTTCTGCCGTTAAAAAAGACTTTGAAGCATTTCAGCGAGGCATTCTGAATAACAAACATTGAAGTGATAGAAAAAATGAAAGAACAAAACAAATTAAGCTATCTTGTAATGTGAATTTCTTCGACTTTCTTAACATATGCAACGCGACAATATAAACTCTTTAATGGATGAAAACAATTACTGGAAACCAATAGTTTACATTGAGGCACAATTGTTATTCAAAAAAAGGCGAACAAAATAAGAACCTTTCTAGAAGTTAGCGACTTACAACAATCCTTGTTGAATAGATAACAAACAGATGATTTGCCAGAAGTTTAGTTAACTTTAACTTTCGGGCTATTAATTAATAACGACACTTTTGTATCGTTAAAACTCCAAATTTCCATAATGAACATCTGCACATGTGTAATTATTATTATTTCATATATCACCGAAAACTCTTTTACACATCGAGTCGTTTTTGGCCACATCACTTAATTCGTTTGTACAACAAAGGCGGGTTTAAATAGCTGGCCGTGAATTTCGAGCCAGCCTTGCATGATCGCACATCACAACATCTCTTGATATGCCTGTGCTAAATGACTCACATATCATATTTTGACAGATTTCGAAATAGCGACAAATTAATTTATAATACTCCCACAACTGAAACGCCTTCAAGGCTCCGACAAGAACGTAACACGTGACGAGACTAAGAAGGCTCACAAGGGTTTCCAGCATTTTAAGGACTTCTTTTTTTGATGAATCAATGATCGCACCCTCTCTCAGTCGATGCCATAATATTAGAGGCAAACAGATGCCCAATTATTTCCGGGGTAAACAAGTTATGGTCCCTGTCATGAAGCAAAAGCTGAAGTCACCATTGTAACAGCATAACTCGTTAAAAACGCTATATTGTTAAATGTTTATAACTCATAAACGAATCTGGTGACCTGAATTTTTATCATTTATTATCATTACTCGTTCTCCAATGTTTCGCCATTATTGCAATGCAAGGGAAGATCCTGTCTTTCCTTTGATGTGTAACGCCAATGTTGCATCAACTGGAAAAGAATGCACTGTTGATCTATTAAAATAGACGCGCTCGATAAAGGGTGGAAACCGCTGTCAGCCACCTTTCAACCACTAATTATAATTCCCTTGAGAAATGTCATCTTCAAATTTAAGCGGCCTTTACACGGCAAACTAAAGTTCGCAAATTCGTGTTGGCAAACTCAAGTTGGTGTGAGTGAACAACACAAAAACAGTCGGCAAACACGTTGACAAACTGTTGGCGACAAATAGAAGTTGCCTCTATTCTCGCCAACTTTTTCATCAACTTTTTCGTGTTGGTGAATTCGTATGTGACTTGTGAACGATTGGCAAACATGTGTTGGTAACTGTCAACCAATCAAAACACGCGCTCTATTCACGTGATTTATTTGCGTGACACGTCACAAAATGGCGGACGCAATTCAAGATAGACTTGAAGTCACTTTGAAATATATCGAAGAGGTTCACAATTGTCTGGCTGTGTGGGACGTTTGATCTATAGTCTATAAAGATACTAAAAACAAGCAAAAGAAGATGGGGGACCTAGCGGACAAACTGGGTTTCGTGCAAACCTTTCTATTTTTCCATCGCTTTCTGTTTCTTCTCTTCTCTTCTTCTGTTTCACTCTTCTACGTGAGTGCAACTGCACTGAGTCGACTAAGTCGGCTATGTTGCAAATTACCGTGTGTTGTGATTTGACGCGAGTTTGACGTGTGAAGGAACGAGTTTGCCAACTTTTTGAAGTTTGCCAACACGAGTTTGCCAACTTACGTTTGTCGTGTGAAGGCCACTTTAAACTCGCACGTGATTAGTATATTTTTCATCGCAAAAAAAGCCTGTCTGATGATCGTCTCAGGCGTAAAACTCAGAGTTAGAGCCAACTTTAAATGTTCTAACAACCCCCCCCCCCCCCCCTATGAACTATGAACTTGCTGTTTTCGCCGCGTTGATATATAAACTATGAACTTTTATTTGGATTTTGCCAGTTGTTACTTGAAATAAACGCCGCTCTTTAATAAGCGCCTCGTATCTATTTAAAGCCCCCCTCCCCCCTTACACCACAAACATTTAATAAACGCCCCTGGCGTTTGTTAGATCATTTACGGTATGTATCCCCTTTGACTTCTCCGTATACTACATCAAACTCTGCTTTAAAAACATTGAGCACTTTTTTGCCTAGCTAGTTCACTTATTGATAAATCATTGCTATAAAGGAAACTGAAAACAATGCATCCTTCAATTCAGTTTTAAAAAACATTCGTCTTTATTTCACTCAGTTGTATAGCTGTACTTGCAATTTGTGAGTCACTGTATACACTTCATTTTCAAATAAGCAAAATTGAGAGGGATCTATCCTTTTCTCTTGTTTATCGTAAGATAGTTATTTTTCTTAGGAATGACCTGGCTTCATTGTCACTGATCCGTGGATTTACTGAAAAACAAAGACAGAGACGTTATCTTTAAACAGAGAGGTAACTGTGTATAAAAAAATGTTAACTTAGTAGGCTTTTGCAGGTTTTATATACTTCAAAATGTTGTTTTCTATTCTTTTTCTATTCTTCTCTTTAAAGATAAAACCGAATTACAAAAATTAAGAAACTAAAAATTCAGGCTTAAGCAAGGAAAAGAATTCTATAACACTAAATTCATACGTGCCATACTTTTATTCCCCCTTTTCGGGAGTACACTTTTCTTTTTGGCGCCTGCAGACCTCTGATCCTCGTGTGATCGTTCAAGCGCTTCGTGATCACTCTCTGTACCTTCTTGTTGCTGTTCATTGACGTCATAAAAGTCTTCCTGGTAGTTTTCGTGCAGCCTGTGTTGATTTTCGTGATGTGCCTCATGTACATGTCGCATGTGATCGATATTATTTTGAAGATGTTCGCCATAATTGTTGTAGAATTCTTGAAAATATTCATAGGGAAGTGGGCCCCAGTCAGGCGCGGACCGCACGATTACGACAATGGCGCAAGCGAGTACAAGAATAATACACTGCTGATAATTCATAGGTCTGGTTAAAGGTTAAGTGGACAAAAGCATCAGTGAACCTGAAAACAATCCAACCATAAACATTAAACAAAGTTCAATGGTGTCGGCTAAATCATTAAACACTTTCTGTGAGTTTTTCACTTTAGTGACTTTGTCTGTCAGGATTATGCGAAGCAATCTTTTCTCTAAGTAGGAGGCGTGGAACCTTTGCATAAACTACTGATTCCTGAATCTGTTTGTAAAAAAGCAAGCGTAAATAAACAGCTTTGGACTCAGTATTGCTCGTAACGTTTTATACAAGTCAAAGCTAAGTCAAGCAATCGTGAAAGCTTAACAGGTAACCCGCTTGTGATTAATACCTGTTGTGAAAGTTTGTTTTTTGGGGAATCTACCCGCTGACTTGAAATCTATCTCATGTTCTTTGAGTGTTATTTTCATTCACTGTAGACATAACACAATGGAAACTGCACTCACCTTAATCGAGAAAAACCTTAAGACGAATAATAGGGGAGAAGTTGCCTTACATTCTAGTTTCTACTGTGCACTGATAAATTTACCACGGTGATGTCATTACAGGTCGAGCGCTCAGTGAGAGAAACATTTCATTCAACAATCATCCGCGAGATCCCCCTTGAGAAATGAGAATTAGATTTCTCAGAACATTCTATGTCTTTGGTGTAAAGACGACACACGTTTGGTAACGTTTTACACATTATTATTATTATAGTCATGATTAATGGTGCGATTGCCTTGTGTTTCTGAGAGCTATTTGAAATACCGTTGTGCTCTTGGACTAGACACTTAACAATCGCAATTTATTATTAGAAACTGGATCATTGAGTAATGCAATTCGAGAGCTTTCACTGGTTTAGCCATCATGGGTTATGAGCCGTTATATCATGCTCTACAAATATGGCAAGCGTACGCGTGAATTTTTTGGGCGTGTTTATTTTTATTTCAATCTAGTTTTCTAGAATTTTGGGGCGTTTTTAATTAAAACAATTATTCCACACGCGCTTGTTGGATATGAAGATGGCTATAGTCAACTCATATCCAACGCGCGCTCGTGGAATTATTGTTAAATATTTTTCCACAAAGGAGCGTAAATGGATACCAGTAAATTGAGGGGGAAAAGAGAACAGGCACTGGAGGGTTACGTCATTAATATTGCGATCTGTACAGGCCCGCAAATGATCTTCGAGCCGCAAATGTTCCCAGGACCGGAACTGATTCCACTGCAAAAAATTAGGAATGGCGTGGCCTCCATGAAAAGTCTATGGATGGATACATATTCTCTTAATTATCCTAGGTGAAGAAAAGACAAGCACCTCAGGCATAAAAGCAGCAATAAAAAACGTTTAACATACTGCGCAAAATACTAAATTGACATGTGTCGACTGCATAAATTTTTCGTCTAGGAAACGCACTGCGAAAAGAATCAAAGCAGACTATGGTCAAACTCGTGGATTAAGGGCCCATTAACCGATTTATGCGCGCGCTCGCGCGCGTTGCTAAGGAGGTGAAATTTCACTTCCGGTTACTTACGTCAGCCTGAGCTCAACAACTTCCAATAACTTCCAAATTCGCTTACATTTTAGATGTTTTTCTTTGTGTTTCACAAAATTCAAAGTGAAAAAAGTACAAGCAAAGACAAAATAAGAGAAAGACAGAAAAACAAGAGCAAGTGGCTTTGTTTGATCTTACCGTGTGCTGGTAGTGTAAATTGCGCACGCGCTGATAGGGTTACTTCCAAGATATATCGGGCGCACTTCCGGTTTCTTTAAATGCTAAAGGAAACGTGGTTTTTCCTTAAATCAAGCCTTTTTTGACGGATTTTGATTAAAGCCAACGTTAGAAACATAGCTATGCATTCCTTTTTCAAAATCATGCTTTTTTCAGAAAATTACGAACTTTTTAATATTTGGAAATTCTCTCAAAATCTGATCTTTTAGAAATGAAACAAAATCTATGCATAGCGTAATGAGGATTTAAATTAAAATATTAAATCAATGAAAAGAATTTCGGTAAAGTAGTTTGCCTGGGAGCCTTTGCGTTTTTTCAGTATTAGTCACATGACCATGGGCGTGGCCTGATGACGTCATCACTAGTGTTGCTGATCATGAAAAAGTTAAAACCCATGAAATAACTCCGGAGGAACTAAAAATGACGAGGTTATATGAGAATAAATTTTCCCTAGCAACGGCTCGAAAAGATCGGTTAATGGGCCCTTAAGTAATTAAGTAAGTAATTAAGATGAAACATGTTGACGAACTTGCAATTATTGGTGTATTTTTAAAGGTTGTTAAAACAAGCGGGGTTCGTACCACGCAAGGTCGCACTTATCTCAGAAAGCGTAGGCTTTTTTCGTTGGCTTTCGTTGCACACATATCACAGAATAGCTAGGGTGGCAAAATTGCAGCTGAACATGGAGTGGTAAAGGCTAAGAGTTCTTGAGTAACACAGGACACTGCTGTCAAAAAATTAATAGACTACTCTCTCCCCCCCCCCCCCCCCCCAACACACAAACACACACAACGGGAAAATTTGCACGTATTCAAGTCGTACGAGCTTACAGACCTTTTTCATTGCATTTCACTCAACGCTAAAGGTAAAGTTTCTTATGAGACAGCACTTCTTTTCCAATGTGGAACTGCTTGTCTCTATATCTATATATTGCACGTAAAATATATCAAAATAAGTAGCCTCTTCTGCAAGCATTTTCAGTGTTGATCCAAAAAAGTCCACCCATAAACATGTGCTCCTACGAACTACAGGGGGTTTCTTTCCCTTCGTTATCTTTTCAATCAGGAAGCAAAAGTGTAAACACAAGACAGGGTAAAAATCGTTTAAGCTTATCAAAATCAAGTATTTGGGAATTTTTTTCCAAGTTTGTGTGCGTTTCACATCCCACTCAGAGTTCAGATCAATATACTAAAATAAACAAGACAAGTGTAGAGAGCACAACTTTAATCTAAACTTAACTCGATGTCGGTTGAACGTGGACTAGTCTACATGAAAAAACGTAAGTACTATAAACTGCAAAGCTCTCAACGAAGGTCCAGCTTGATTGAACGATGGATCTCACAGGAGATCTAATCAGCCAAACTTGAAAAGTAAAACGATAATAAGCTAGTCAATGACTCCTGCAAGGCTGGCACAAGGTCGTATATTTAAAACAATATTTCGGCTGGCCCCAGGTTTAGATGTTACTAAATTATAAAAATGAAATTACAATATTATATAATGGTGCAGATGTTTGTCCTGGTTTCGTTCATTGAAAAGTGTTCGTTTCGCTCAAATGAGTTCATCAAGGTCGTCGAATAAGACACATTCTCATCAAAGCTTACCACATTAACGTGAGACAGGTCACTTTCCAGCAAACAAATGCTCATCTGCTTGTCATTTTTAACGCCTGGACGAGTCAAATGCTCATGAAATTCAGCCTTCAAGTTGGCCATAGTACTAATTCGAACAATCGAGGTCAACTCCACTTCAATTTCGCGAAACACTTAAGGTAATTCCTCTGAAATAAAAGTGACAATAGATTTTTGTTCAAACTTTGTCCACTGAATATTTGTCATATGATAACTTCAATTTTGAAATAAAAAAGGGGGGTGCCCATGCTCATTAAGGAGCAATGAGGCATTGAAAATGCCCCATTTTGGCATTTTTTAATGCTTATCATAAGAGCGCATTCCCAGTAATTGTAACATCTTTGTGAGCCCGGACTCATAAGAACACGCATTAACCTACAGTCAATACAATGTGTCGGACACAAATAAACGTTTTAAGTTTGATTCAGACGGAAAGCTAAATCCTTGATTAAAAATTTGAACCAAATTTCTTGACGTGGTTACCGACTGCAAAATAGAAAAGACCACAGTGTATCTGCTATTTTTCTTATTTATTCAATTTTCAGCAATAGAAATTAAATCAGTCTTTTCTCACGCAAAGCTTATGATTAGTTGATTACAATGACTGGAAAAATAATTGGGGTACCCGTGCTCGTTGGTGAGCTAGAGCCATTTTTCAACTGACAGAGCTCAATATCTAGGCAAATCCGTTTTCAATGTGCGCGTGCACGAGCCCGCGCTAATGACGCCATAAATTATGCGCAGTAAGGATGCGCAATGCAAATGTGAGGAATGACCTTAATGGTCGTGTAAAAGCTACAAAATCATCAATTCGAGCTGCTACGATGCACGCTTTGAGTAGTAACCGCGCAAACACGATAGCGAGGCTCGCGCCGACTGCACGGTTACTATTCCAATATGGCGTCGGGCTCGGTTACTATTCCAGCATGGCGTCGGGCTCGGGTGTTCTCGTTCGGGCCGACTTTTTGAGTGAGTGACACATTTGCATATCGGAGTCCCCGCAACAAACACGTTTGCGTCCTAGATAGCTACGGGCTCCCACGAAAGTGCCTAAGATTCTTCGTGCTAGTTACCGTAGTAAAAATGTAGTCAATCCACCATTGGGAATTCTCGGTTGTCTCCACATTTGAGGATATTGTGAACATCCTGTGTTATCATACATCTCAGGCCGGGACCCAACAAAATCCGGCATTCAGGGAAGGATCTAGCTAAACTAAAAATTTCAAACACAGGATTTCGTGACGTTGGATATCATTTTTAAAGTTTTGAAATTTGAATTCAAATCGTTCATACTGCACATTTTCTTGCGTTTCATATAGTAACGGTTGTATCAAAATATTGTATTATTACTGTGAAACTCAGAAAACCGTGAATACCAGAAATATTTAAGGATTATTATTGTGTAGTAAGGAAAAAGCCAATTAAGCGTGAGAAAACTAAACCGCAAACACCAGCGGTAATAAGCCAGGTTTCGATATATCAATATTCTAACATGGCTCTAAGACTTTCAGGACAGACTTCTATGTTTGATGGTGTTTTCTTTGTATCCAACTCTCTTTTGGGAATTGAAAGACAAAGGAAACTTAAAAAAATTACAAATCTAACCCGAAAGCCTCGGATCGATGTTAGTCATGTTAGACTACTGATCTATCGAACGTGGCCTATTGGCTGTGGTTTTGAGGTTTTCTCGCGTGTTCTGAACTTTATTGTGATTGGTTCAGTACCAAATTAACCTTTTGGAATAAAATCCAAATGTTCACGGTTTTCCGAGTTTCACAGAAATAAAAAAGCAATTGCACAAATTTTAAATCCACAGTCCAAATTACTGAGTCCTCACATTTCTAAATTTTATGGCGAGGCGACCATTTCCGGTCCGGGATCATTTACGGGACAATCTGGGGATCATTTCCGGTCCTGGGAACATTTACGGTACAATTTGGGGATCATTTGCGGGCCTTTACAAATCAGTTGCGGGAAGCTGGGTGGAATTAACAGCAACATCACTTTTCATTATTATGTGGACACGAGTGTTTTACTAGAGAATCCATCACTTGTAAAATTCATACGAAACTGTAAAATCGCAAATAGTCACAAATTAAAAGGTCATTCCAGTTGTCGTTCGTGCTGTTGAGTGACGATAAATGGGAGATTAATTTCTAAAACCTTAGAAGTGGTTCTTTGAAATTGAAGTTTGGTTGAGGAAATTCTGGTTATTACATACGCCGAGTATGAATGTGTGATGGGAATTGATTAGCAGTTCACGAACGAGATGACAAAATGGAAAGAAAAATAAACAAGTTGATAAACAAACGGTGGTAAAGTAATGATTTATTAGTTACTACAAAATTATTGATTTGCTAAGTTTTTATGTTCAGTGAAAAAAAATGAGAGTCCAAAAGTCTCAAATATAATTGGTCTGGTTTGTCATTTTAACCGGAGTGGCGGTAAATGTTTCAGGCATGAGTAAAAGTCTTGCTGATACAAGTGTTGTTTTTGTATTGTGACAGGAACATCCTCTAATGTTGTTGGGTTCGACATCCATTTTTTAGTTCGCAGTTCATCCAGAATGTCTAACTTGTAATACCGCCATTTTTCGCCAGCCACAAAACTTCGGAAAACCTGTCTCCTGGAAGGGATTGCTTTGTCGAGTCGTTGCTTCATCTCTTCTAATCTGTGGCCGTGATTATGTTTACCCATAACACTTCTTGAAATTAAAACCAGTTCAACCTGAAAACATCAGGGACCAGTTGTTCAAAGAATGGATAAAGCTATTCACCGGATACATCGCTATCCACTGGATAGCGTAAACAACTGGGGCCAGTGGAATTCATTCTGGAATATTGTTTTCTATAAGAGAATAAGTACAAGCAACATGCACAAGCGCAGTAAGGTGTTGTTAAGTGACGTCCTTTGTGATCTAATTGTGTGGTATGTTTCTTATGCTTATGCTCATGCACAAAATCAAAAAACAAAAATGTTTATTACGTTTTTATTACGTAAACAACTGGGGCCAGTGGAACTCATTCTTGAATACTGTTTTTTATAAGAGAATGAATACAAACAACATGCGCAAGCGCAGTAAGGTGTGTTAAGTAACGTCCTTTGTGATCTAATTATGTGTGGTATGTTTCTTATGCTTATGCTCATGCAAAAAATAAAAACAAACATGTTTATTACGTTTTTTCCGCTCTGAACTTACGGCTAACATTTCCTCACTCGACCCGGTCGCGCTTTTAGACGGATTCCCCCGTCCGCACTCAGATGCTTGGGGACGAATCAGTAACAAATTTCAGTGGTAATGATCAATAACTGACAAGATGTTCTTACCTTATTAACTGATACGATGCTCATTTTCGAGAAATTCTCTCCAACGCCAAAGTAATCTCCTTCACCCAGACGGCAGATAACAAGGAAATGCTTTTTGACGCGATCGTAAGTTTTTACTTTAAAGACAGGATTTATTCTGTTATCTGTATCCACTGGGGGTAAAATGAGTCTTCTTTTGCCCACAGTAGGCGTCCTTCTCACAAGAGTCATTTCTTGTATAACCTGACACTGGCCAGACCTTATGAAGTAAGCAAACTCTCCTGGGTTTCCTACGTCTCGAAGAATCACCTGAAATAAAGGAGTTCACCATGTTAGGATGGCTGCCCTGTGAGTAAATCTGAATCTGATTGAAATTTGCCTTGTTTTGTGATAGTCATTGAACCGTGTGGAATGTAATTCGGGGTGTAATCAAGCGAGTATGGTTTCAAAATCAGACGAGCGCGCAGCGCGAGGCCGATTTGAATTTACGAGCACGAATTCTCCTTGAATTGTACGACACGAGGTCCAATTACCACAATAATAATAAATTTCGAGATTAAAAAAGTATTTTGAGAACTTTTTTTTGAGCGAAAAAGTCAGTAGTGTTTTTCCATAACTTATAAAAACTGAAGGGAACATTAAGAAGGAAGCCATTAAAGCTTTCCTTGACGGGGACATTGTGTTGTGTTCTTGAACAAGACACCTTACTCTCACAGTACCTCTCTCCACCCAAGGGCATAAATGGGTACCGGCGAACTTAATGCTGGGGGTAACCCTGCTGTGGACTAGCATCCCATCCAGGGGGAGTAGAAATACTCCTAATCGCTTCATGCTACAGAAACTGGGATAAGCTCTGACCTGATGGGCCACTAGGCTCGAATGCAGACTTAACTTACATTGAAGCTCACGTGACTGACGTGCGAATAGCGAACGTATCCAGTTACAAAAAGTCGAAATTGGACACGTGATCGCGCACCGATTACGTGACAAATAGGAACCAATCACGATCGAGAATTTGTTATAGATACGATTACAGGGCATACTGAAAAGCCGAACAAATTTTGTCGGGTTAGTGAAGATGGTCGCTTTTGAAGGGAAATTTCCAAGCCAAGTGAGTTCCGCAACATGCAAGATAGAGAGATCTTTTCGCTTTGCTTAAATGCGAGAAAGCTAAGCGTCGCAGTAAAGAGTATTGTTTACTTATCAAATGAAAAGATGAAAAGAAACCATTTTCGACTTTTACACGCGCGGCTGGCCGTCTCCTGTAAAGTCGAGTAACTGATCACTCTGCTTTTGTAGCTGATCATTCTGCTTTTCGGGGTTGTATAAGGCATTTGCTTTCTTTGAGATTAAAGCTCGTAGTAATCTAAAGCAGGGGTTAGAATTTTTTTTTCAATTTAAATCCAACCATGAGGAAGAGAGATTTGGCTTATGACCGACTGAAGTGCATCGTGTCCGCTATAGAAGGAAGTGAACTTCACACTCAACATAGCTCACCCAATGCTTTTCAAAAATAGTTTATTCCATTTGCAATCACTTGGCGTAAAATTTATTTTGTTATTTGTCATGTTTTTTCTAGATACAGTTTGTTGAATTAAGTAATGTGCATAAATTTGTTGCGTTGTTTCATAAGCGGTTAGATAATTTACTTAAATAAAGAGAGCGGCAAAAGTGTATAAATAAATTTCGATCAAGGAAAAGTTCCTGTTTACAATAAACATACAATAATAATTATCGGTGCTGATAGGAATTAGACATAGTAGCATTTGCCACCCGTGGCAACTCACTCTAACACTGATATTCAAACAAACTACAGTCATGTTACAAAAACAACTTGGAAGTTGTTCGTATGAATTTTACGAAAAACTAGTAATATCTGACTGTCTTCTCGTACTGATATCATAAAAGTCTTGATATAGAGATTTAAAAGTCTTGATAAACGCCTGCCTCAAATCCTTGCTAAAAACAACATAGATGAAGGGATTAATGGCTGAGTTAATGTTCGGTAACGTGTACACGAAAGCGATATTAATGAAGTAAAACAGACCGCTTAATTCAGGGTTATCATGACTATTCAAGCACGTTTGGCACCAGGTTTTCACCAATAGGATAACGAAAGTTGGCAACCAGCAAATGACAAAAGCGCCGACCACTATGGCCAGTGTTTTAGTGGCTTTTAGTTGTTGCTTGTACAAAGTTTGATTTTCACTGCCTTGACATGCGCTAGGTTGAATAGGTGTTGTTAATCTTGAAATAGCGCGGAAATGTTCCATGGCGATCTTGAAAATGTAACAATACGTGCAAATAATTACCACGAGAGGGAAAAAAAAACCCATAATTGCAGCGAAAGTGTAAAAGTAAGGATCAGGCTTGTAGCATCCGTTATCGATTCCCACAAGCTTTCCAGTCGGAAAGGTCCAATTGGTCAAGCCAGATGATGCCACAATCAGCGAGTAAATCCACACAGAAGATAACATTAGCCACGATGTCTTCCTTGTGACGATTTGGTAATATCTTAGTGGATACTTGGTGGCCAAAAATCTATCGATACTGATTAATGCTAAGTTTCCGATGGAGGCGCAACAACAGAATAGATCAGCCCATATCCAAAACAAACACGCGTCTTCACTGAGGCACCAGTTAGTGTTATGTAATGTCTGATGGATGCGAAAGGGCAGCGAGAACGTCGCCACCATTAAGTCCGAACAGGCCAATGAAGCGACGAGATAGCTGGTCAAAGTGTGAAGACTGCTGTTGAACAATACCGTCAAACACACTGAAAGGTTTCCCAAAAGTGTGGTGATGGCGATGATGATGAGAAAGCATAACTGGGCGATAAATGGTTTGAATGTCGGTTGTCGACACAGCTCGAGTTGACTTACAACCGTCGATGTAATGTTATCACGAGTCATCGACATGGCTTTTTCTGATGAAAATCCAATGAGTATTTGTCTAAGACGACACCACGCCGCCAAAGGAGATCTTCGTAGTTAGAAACTTTAATGTTCCTGATAAGAATACTGCTGCAAATCTTACTTATAAACCACGTCGAGATTCTAATTTATTCAACTGAGAGTTGAACACATTAAACACTTCGCGTGTGAGAGTTAAGTGGATTTAAAGAGGCCCAACTTTCGACGGAAGACGAAAAAACTTGGTCAAGCCGCTGAGGTGGCGTGTATTGTGTTCTCTCTGCAGACAGGTGAAAAACAAATAACACCACTGACTCTCTGTACTGTGGGAGGAGTCTCGGCTCTAGTCACCTTCAAACAAAAACACGAAATTAAACGGAAACAAAAGACATCAGAAACTAGACAGGTTTAGAAATTTAGAAGTGTTCAAGTCTTGTTATATCAGTTGGTTTCGAAACGATTTTATCGTGATGAATTTTGGATCCGGTGATACGGTGATATGGATCACATTACGCATTGACACACGGTTCGCGCCTTTTGCGTTTACTCAGATGCTAACCCACACAAAACACGACAAAATGCCGTACATTTTATTGACTTGAAATGGCGTGCTGTCATAATTTGCGACAACTCCATCAATCATTTTAAGGCGAATTAATAAGATGTCAGACGTGTTTTATCCGAATACAACAACTGTTGTCTTGCACAACAATGGCAAAATATCATACAATCTTTAAATAACAACATAAGTCAAGATTTACGTCAGTAGAAGTATTAGGATTGTAGGAGGAAATGAACAGAATTTTAATAACGCGTGTGTAAATACAATTTTCAAAACTAATTTTGAATAAAGGGTGATTTAAGAAAACTTTTTTTATCGCCCGAGCCGTCCCGCTTAAAAAAAATTAAACTTCTTAAAACTTTCGAATTCTTCCTGCTCACAAATACGCCTATTTGGAAGAGACTTCTATATATCACTGGAATAAAACAGTTTTCTTTTAATTAAATAAAATTTTAAAAACGTCCAAGGATTGCATTTGGATTTTAAAAGATGTCAAAGAGCTTGCCAGTGCGTTGGCGTAACAGCTGTGTTCACCTTGTGGTGTCGTTTTGGAGTAAACAGTTGAAGTTGATGGTTACGACCACCACGTATTAAAAAAAAAAATTTCTCCCTCGATGAAAACAAAGACATCTTACACACCTTTTTAATTCAATAACAAATAAATTTCAGCTTTTTTAAAAAACCTTTAGTAAGACATATAATGATGTACTTGGATCCGTCAACTGCTAACCATAATCACGATTAGAAAAATGAAATATTCACTAATTTATAGACATACGCATCAAAAGTGAAACGTGATCCTTTCAATTTGGTTGAATTAACATTTAATACTTCATTTCAATCAATTTGTTTGAAATATTAAATCCTCCAGAAATAAACTTTCAATCATTCTATCGTCAAATCATTTTTTCTGTTTTGATTGCATCCTACTTCCTTTTCAAACCTGAAATCAAGTGAAACCAAAACTTCTGGATTTGCTTATTTATTAATGACTTGTAATGAACGTGCCGTGTGGTTGTGTTCTGAAACATGATCACATGGTTTGCAACTAATGGGTAGCTCCAAATTGAATACTTCACATGAAACGTACCAAAATACAGCGAAACGTATTCTGATGTCTGAGCACATTAACAAAATTATATAAGGTTGTAAATGAATATTGTAAGGGAATGTGCTTCACTTCAGTCTGAAGGTTCAGTGCTGGGAGGCCAGAATACCACACAGGAGAGTCAAATACTCCTACTTGCTTCATGCCATACAAACCAGACATGTATGTAGAACTTTGCATTTTCACCCTTTTGGTATTTATAAGGCAGTTAATAAAGTCCTTCTTCACAGCTCATCGCCTTCTGTGCTTTCTATAGTCCAATAGCGGCATTTTGATTTATATCATTTTATACCATTAAGTTACGTGAACTCCGACGGAATAAATGCCGCATTATTCAAACTGAGGAAACTACTAATTTCGCTTCCCTTCTTTTATTTTATGGTTTTGTTTGTATTTTCTAATTCGTCCGGTGTTAATGTTCTGAATTTGAATAAGTTCGTGTAAACATGTTTATACAAGGCAAGATTCACACTTGACCGAAATATCAGATCACGAATGAAATATGCTTCACCATGAACTATCCATGGTTTCATTATGAAACGTATCCACATCAAACATGGCGGCCGAGAGCGGAGAGGAAGCGGAGACAACTAAAGCAACAACATCCAGGTCCATTGTTCGATTCCCGTGAAAGTACACAATTATAAAATCGTGTGAACAATACAATTATGAACGTCTTGTGGAAACGTGTTTCGTTTATGCATGTGTACTCTAAGCAATGTTTCGTTGTTAGTCAGTGGTTAGTGTTAATGCAGTAGTAATTACCTTATTTTCAGCGAAATACACTGGAAATACGAAGTGTCTAAATGACCGGCAGCTGGTCAAGGTTTTAAATAAACTAAATGACCGGCAGTCAAAACTTTTTTGTAGTTTACACTAAATAGCACTCCGGTATAGCCTTAAAGCACTCCGGTTAGTGTGAATAGCGCTCCGGTTAGCCTGAATAGCGCTCTGTTAGCCTGTTTGCGGTTAGCTTTCATTAACAATAACAATAATAATAATAATAATAATAATAATAATAATAAAACGGGTAAAACGATAAAACGGGTAAAACGATATATACTTCCCCCGACACAGCCAGTTCGTTTACAAACTTGTTCAGACTAAGCTGTCGTCAAATTTATTGCTTTGTCTTTTTCATTGCTCAGTCAAACGTAGTGTGCAGTCTAACTTACTATACCTAGTCCTGTTCAACGTATTGCGCATGACTGGTTCACTGTATTCAGGTGACCAGTGCATGAGTGATATGAGTCTGTCTGTCTAACGCATTTCATTTCATGCAGTTAGTCTATAAACTTATTACCATTGTTAGAACCATTCAACCGAAAATTCCTGAAATTCCTAGCCTGCGTCGCAGACGGAAATTTACCCGCGGTAGGCAGAGTCTGCGACGCAGGCTAGAAATTCCGGGAGGAAAGTCAATAGGTCTTTCCACAGGTTGCTCGGCAACGTTTAGGCAATTTCTTGTATTTCGAGCAACTTTTTTCGTTTCGGGCAACTTTTTGCATTCTGAGCAATTTCTAGTTTTCTATCATCTCTGAGAAATCAGAACAGCGTTTAGTGGTTAAATTGGCCTTGCTTCCATATTTCACAATGTTTTAGTAAACAATTTATTTAAAATTTCCTGTGAAATAGAAGCCACATTCCCCCTACCCCCTGGAGCAGATCATGGGTGCAAGATGCATGCAGCCGAGCTGCTAGGTCAGAGGGGTTTTTTAATTCAAATGACGGACGAAGATTCACACTCGACTAGAATTTTTACAAGATTAATATTAATATTGATGCGTAGTCTTTACTCAATTTTTTTGGATTTAACTGAGGACAAAGTTATTTAGCAACGCCGGTTACGCTGCAGAATTGCACAAAAATGCTTTGAAATCTTACTTTTGTTGTACTTTTGCGTCAGACCAATTAAGGAAGAAAGCAACAAAATTTTATTTTTGTTTTTTTGTTTTTGGAGCAACTTTTGAGCAACTTCCGTTACAAAAAGCAACTTTTGACTTTTTTTAGTTACTTTTGACTTTTTTAGAAATTACGGGCAAGTATTTGGGAAACCTCGAGCAACTTCTGGAAAGCCCTACAAGTAGAACGGAAATTCACGACAAGAAATTTCTGCAAATTTCAGCATATCTCGCAAAGCTGTCCTCTTTACCGAAAATTCGCCAAATTGTGTTCCATTTGTCACTGGAAATTTCCGTAAATTCAAAGCGGAACTGTTAATCGAATGGAAAGCGCTCGTAGTCCAACTTATTGCCAAGGTGACATGAGGTATTTCCCACTCTAACTCATTGCCCACACCACTCACCGTGTTTTGCGGGTACTCTACAAGTTTAGCTGTTGTATTCAGTTGTTCTAATTCTTTGGTTGTGTAGTCGCTGAAATAAGGCAGTGACCTCAACAAGGATATCCTTGTCTCCCATTCCTGTTGATGACCTTTCTTCAAAACCTATCGACCAGAAGACATAAGAAGAAAATAGTGTTCTGAGCGGTGATCAATATCATGACGAACGTGAAACTTTGAAGTTGTCAAAAACCATGTACCATATTAAAATCCGGTTTGTCTACTGTGAGGAACTCTGCCGTGCCCTTACAGATGATGGTTGCGGCCCTCTTGATGTCATGAAGAAGCGCCAGCTCACCAAAGGAGTCTCCAGCGAACATCTCCCCTACGATCTGAAATGCCACAAGTATGAAGTAATAACCTCTTACTAAAGGAGTGCGAGGGGAATATTGGCCCGAGGTCATGGTAGTACGCACCTCGCTGCGCCGGGTCCGCACAAAAACGGCCGAGGGCCAATATTTCCCAGTAAGGCACGAGCAAAGTCTTCGGATCCACAGCTACTTTGACAATGTTATGACTAAATTCATGATCAATAACGAACAGACTATTGAAAGACTAACGTCAATTTGTTAAACAAGAAATCCTTTATCGACCAAGCTTGTTCGGTGGACCTCGACTCTGTCTCTGTCCATAAACGCGCCAAAAAAAAAGAACTTGGCCAATATCCAGACATCTTGACCTCGTGCTTGGTTAAGTTAAGTGACGTTTGAAGTGATTTTATGCCAGGCCAGGAAATCGTTCTTCATTGAGGGCATTGATTGGTTAGTCAATCTTCCTTTTACCGCTTTCGCTAGCTTATTAATTCATCCGCACTGCGTAACTTCATAAAAACACATTTGCTCTATTTTATATAAACAAGACAGTTACCTGCTTCTTGGAGCATCCTGTGCGTTTGTCTGTCTCTGTCACTTGAATTAACACATTTCCACTTACGATGAAGTACATGGACCTTCCAGGGTGACCTGGGTTGAACAAAACAGCATCTTAATGATAAAAAACATACAGTGCAGGATCGTTACTCACTTCAGTTTGCCTGCACTCGTTGTTTACCTACCGATCTTTATGGCAACACGCTGAAGTAATAAATGTAATAAAAACATACACATGAATTGCTGTTGAAATATGAATTGAATTAATACATTGGATCTACTTCGCCTGTTAGTAACTCTCTACTATGTACAGTTTTTATGTCTATCGTGGGATATTCCACTTTCAAACCTCGCTGTGATTGGCTAGTGTTGAATCTGTAATAAAAACCCATAAACGGTTCCAAGTTACCAAGATTAAATTTTCCCTGAAGCTGTAATCAATCCTGGACTCTTTTACCTTGTTGGACAACAACTCGTCCATCCCCAAACTGCTGGAAGTATACAACTCTTGCAAGCTCTTGTTTGATACGTGATGTGTAACGATTAAAGCATTTCAGCTTATCTACCACGCTGTAGATTAACTGAGGATAAATAACAAGATTATTACGTTGTTATCTGTAACTTAAACAATTCCACGACCCTGATAACGTTTCGATAATAGCCGAGAAAAGGGATGGTGTACGTATTAACTGCAAAGACACTAGTGTCGGTCTTTAAAGAAAACACGCATCATAAAATTAATTTAAAAGGGACCAATGTTATGAGCAGTGACAGCCCCAAGTGATTGACGGACGATGAAGAGGCAATAATGAAAACACTTTTTGCAGTGATAGAGTTTACATAGTATATTAGGATCAGGGATGGTGCATTTTTCAGCGACACAACCCGAACAGCTTAACACTTTCAACTTAATTATATCTTGTTTGAGTTCGAGAAACAGATTTGTATATGACTTGTCCGTAGCTAAAGTCGCCGGTCACATGAAACCATTTCATTTGATTTTCAATACTTTTGATACAAATGCACAATCTGAACTTTCAACAGGAAAAAGAAAACAAAGAACTTGTATCTTTGTAGTTTAAATCGCGTAAAGTAAGTCTTTTTAAGAAATAGTGGAGAGGCACATTAATATCTCCTAACTGAATTTGGAAAGCGCCCTGTTCTTTATTTCTGAGGCAGAGAAAAGCAAATTATGTTCACATATTTTTTCTATTACCAAAAGCTCACACGACAGCGGTTTTCAGAGTCAGGTGAGTTATTCACAAGCAACCGCAGAGAGATCTTAAGCTGGCATTACCTTCATTTCGTCTTCTTTCCTTTGCCATGGGTTTTTCATGAGAATAAATTTGGCTTTCTTGGAAAGATGACCAGATGAATGCACCGCTGACTTGAATGCTATTAACAATAGAAAGAACATTGAAATACAGCATGTAAAACTACTTGACTTCTTTCCTTTGCCAAGGGTTTTTCGTAAGAATAAATTTGGCTTTCTTGGAGACATGACCAGATGAATGCATCGCTGACTTGAGTGCTATTAACATTGGAAAGAACGTTGAAATACAGCATGTAACAATACTTGACTACGCTGTTTTCTCGGGTGTTACAGCTCTATCACGATAAGAAACAACAAAAGCCGTGCACAACGCCCCTAAGAACGTAACTTATAAGATACAATAAAACAAGGAAATTTGTTCACCATTGACATTGAAAGATAAAACCACATCAGTTTGGCCACTTTTCTGATGAATATGGAATTCTTTACTATGTTCGTCCGCAATTTTCGTCTGCAGGGCTTTGGTCCACCAACCTTGTGACTTCACTGAACGAGCGAGGCGGCGAAATCTTTCTATCGGTGAAAGTTTCGATTCTTCCGTGTCATTCTTTGCCGAAGAGGCACTCTCATTTTGGTCATCGTCGTTAAGCAAATTGCCAGAGGATTTCATGTTCGGTAGGCTGTGCTTCCTACAGCTTTATGAGTATTTAGTAACAATTAGAGTTCACCAAACGGCTATGGGCATGAAATACGTAAGAATATACCGCGAACGACATCATAATCAGTCGTAATTGCGCGCGCACGCGCGAAGTTGACAGCTGAAAAGCTACATGTAAGATGAAGGTTTTGTACGAGACACTGTTTGGTTGGTTGATTACAAATGTTAGTTGAACAGATTCACTGTTCAGATAAGTTCGCCTGTTTTATTAACGCATCTTTTTTGTCTGCCAAGGTAAATAAGGCTAACACTTTATTTATTCTTAACGTTGTCAGGCTTCTTGTACCATTATAGGATGTGTTTTAGCACGATGTCTTGAGAAAAAACTGTCATATGCTCTCCCTTTTATCAAGCTCACTTCCTGAGACATTTTGCCGCCGCTAAAATTAGTTTTAATTGTTGGCGACTCATATCTTGAATATAGCTTGGCTTTTCATGTTTATTTTGTGGGAACATTATAATCTTCCCTCATATTACAAGCTTACTCCTAAACTTTGCCTGTAAATAAAGCTTATAAAACCAGTTGAATAGTACTGATTAAACCTACTTCCTTGCGTGGGAGTGAACTGGACAAGTCACAGTTTGAACATTTTAGTCCCTGGGTGTTTGTTCTTGTTACTTGGGGCGTTTAGTCTTTGGAATGGCTACTTTTTGTTAATATGAGAATACGTCTGACCTGAAGTCACCTGCTATAATATAATGGAAAAGATGAATACAAGTAAGTTTTGAGTAATCTCTTCAATCCCATTTTTATAATGAGATAGTGCGAGATAATTACAGTAACTCTATACGGATTGAATCCAGTGTATGTTTGTCTGTTCAACTGTGGGACTAGTTATTGAATCTGTAATGTTCAAATTTATTTCTTGGTCCACATGATTAAGGAGACATTTTCCTGTGTTTTACTTGAAGGTCTTAAAAGGCAGCTTTCTCCAAGATAAATTTTTGTTATGAAAGGTTCAACTGCTCCTAACCTATTTTAGAAAAATGTTCTGTCTTCAAAGCAGCATCACGGAATATTAGCGCGCGTATTTTCAATTAACTTCGTCACAAAACTTTGGAACGCGGTAATTAGGATGTCAAATGCCCCAACCGAAACACTCCACAGGACCTGTAAGTTAGCAAGGTGAGTACAAGTTCTATCAGGAACTTTTAGCCGCTTGAAACATCAAACACAAAGCTGCATTTACTGTTATGACGACATATAGTCAAACTAATACAGCTAACAGCTAAACTGTAATAGCTGTAAGAAAACTACCTAACAACACTTAAGCCGTCAGCATTAAATCAAAGTTAACCTTCAGAAAAAGAGACCCCAGACATCTGACATATTTGCTATCCAGAAAAGCGGTTTTTTCCAAACTACGCTAGTATTTAGACATTATAAAACTTCCTTCTTTCGTCAGAGAAATGGCTAAGCATGTTTGAGCTTATGAGCTGTAATGAAAGACAAAATAACTGGGCCATCCAAAAAGAAGGCTTCTTCTATTGATGTACGACCAAGTGGCCGAAGACCGAGTAATGTCGTTAATCCCTTTCTTTTACCGGAATTTGACGAGGAAAATTATGACGCCAGAACCGAATCAGCGCCGAGCGTCAATGAAGAAACCAAATCAGCCCCAACAATCTGGCAGAAAGGAGGGGGTGTGAGTTTTAAAAAGGTCGCGAAGGCTATAACTCAACAGAGAAAATGGTCAAATGTGCTCAAGGTAATGTTTTAATGTAAGTCCGATTAAAAGAGGCTGGCTGCCATGTTCTGTATGTTTAATCTACCTAATATGTCTGTAACACTTGCTTCGTGTCAAAGGAAGTGCGTCAATCAGATGACCACACCCGAGCAAGAGGATTTGTTGCTAAATCTGAAGATGGAAAAGGAAGACTTAGCTTCAATGTTAACGGTAAATATCTCTGATGGCGGAACAGCTTTAAAGAACTCCTTGCTAAGCAACTGTAACAGGTTCGTATATCGTGACAACGTAAATGCTTATCGTTTAAGGAATACCGAAAAAAAATTAGTTCTTCCACAACCTCGAACTGATTATCTTAAGAGACGTTTTTCGTACAGCGGAGCTCAGTTGTGGAACAACTTACCTATAGACCCAAGACAAGCATCTTCACTGACCGATTTCAAATCTAAATTAAGTCGGTACTTTGAAGTAAATTTTAAGTAAATTTTTAGACACGGCCTCCATAAAAAGCAGTTGTTGTTTTTTTTAATTTTTATTGTAAGTAGGCAGATAGGTAGATGGTCCAGTAACTTTATTGACTGATGGAATAAAGTTATCTTATCTTATCTTATCTAACATCAGCAATGGGAGGAAGGGACAAGGGGGAGGAAGAGGCGGAGGGGTAGGGGTAAGGGAAGCCTGAGATTGGGCCGTCTAATATTCCAATGGCGGCTTGATCCTATTCAACTGGTTTCGATTATTCAACTGAAATAATTCGACTGAGTGACACACAAACTGAAGATTTTAAAAGGATTAGAAAAAAAGCCAACAGTCAAATGAGAACAGTAAAGAAATTCAGCGCGATATTTCAGCAGTATTAACTTTTGCTTAACGATACCAAAGTTAGTAACGGCGACACACTGGTAACTCGGAAGAGTTCATCATGGGTCAATAAATTATTGACAACTGAGAAAGGGACTATAATTATAACTCATAACTGAGAAATCTTAAAACCCGCTGCCAGACTTATTGCCGAGGACAAAATCCCAGCCAAATACGTTTTCCGATTGAAGGAGAACGTTTCACGTTTCGTTGGTCAAGACCTCACTTTCGACTCGCACGTGATCAGGTCGTACACCTTGAAACCGCGGGAAATTTGTGTGCCAGCCGACGTCAAGCAAATGATTTTTTTTCGCAGTTTTTTTTCATATTTTTGAGTTGAGAGGCTTAACATAACACTTAATGACTGGCCCCACAGGGAACTGTGGGTTTTGTTTCCCCTCGACCTCAATGGAACAAAACAAAACTCAGTGTTTCCCGAATGCTTATTGATGTATCAGGTATACATAGATGTGCATATGGACTAAATCTCAGTTGAACAGCGAGGCGCCAGGGGTGGTCTTAGCTGTTCTGTTGTTCGGCGTTTGCAGTGATTTGTTTTGATATACTTCTATTCAATATTCATCGAGTCGGGCAAAGAAAAGAATTTGAGAGCATTCAACTCATAATCAAATTAATAATCAATGCAATGCTTGATTTCTCGTGAGACTTGATGATAAAACTCTGTAAATCTATGATTAACAGCCTCGATCTACAACCAGCACGGCACGAAAAATTGGATTTACTCTAAATTTGATCCTGATCAAAGTCGAAGTCAAATATGATCTTAGCTTTGATCCAAACTTTGACGCGCGTCAAATGTGTGTCAAAAATGTCATGGCTTTGCCGATACATTTGATCCATGACAAAGAGGAGGGCAAATGTGATTTTAACTTTGACTCCACCTTTGACCCACGTAAAAGGGGGAATCAAATATCTTATGGATTTGCCATACATTTGATCCCTGCCAAAGGCGAGGTCAAACATGTCAATAACTTTGACTACAGTTTTGACGTGCGTTAAAGGCGTTCAAAGACACCACGGCTTTGCATACCTTTGATCTCTTATGTCAAAGGCGTTCAAAGGCGGCATGGCTTTGTACAACTTTGATCCTACGTCATGTCATGTCAAAGGCGAGGTCAAATATGGCCATATCTTGCGACTCCGCTTTTAACGCCCTAATAACCTGCCTTTTCGTATTTTTTTTTTCTGTTTTAACGATAAAATGAAAGCTTGCTTTTTTGCCAATGTGTATTTTTTTAATAAAAAAGTTTTCACTTGACCTGGAGGTGGCACAACGAAACAACTCGAAAACAGCGGGAAAACGCGGCTGCCAGCGGCTTCCCGCATTTTCTGGCCAATCAGAATAAAGGGAATAAAGGTCAACGAAGTCGGCTGTGAGGAAAGCAGACATTTTTCTTCATTTGGCTTCATTATGGCGGCTTTGGTGAAATTTTCGTTGTGTTTTGGACCAAGAAAAGGTAAGTCTTTGAATTTCGTTCATTTTTTTTCAATGTTCAGAGAATAACGGAGTTTAAAATGTAAATTAAACGCAGCAATGGCTACATAAAGAGCTGTGAATTGCGTATATTTATGGCAAGACAGATCCTCGGCAGTGAAAACAATTTGGTCGAAGATTAATTGCACTTGACTGAATCACAGTTGATCGGCAAAGCTCTTCGTTAAGAAAGACCAAACTTTATTTTCAATTCACATATACTTATTTAGAAAAGTTGACAAAGATAATTTTTTTTCTCACTCAGTCAAGTCTTGTGCATTAAATTGAAGTGTCTGTCATAGCATAGAATTTAGCATGATCAGTGCTTGAAATAAACGTAACTTAAGAATTAAGCTTAAACTTAACTCTATTTACGTATAAATTGTTGTGCATAATGCCTCTGGTAATTTCTGAGCTTAAACAATTCCCTTGAAAGAAAGCTCATGTCAATATAAAGGAAATTTGTATTGAAGGAAAAACTCAGTCAGCCATGCATGACAGTCCATCACGACCTGACGTAATTATCATATTCATTATACCATTAAAAGAGTTGTTGACTCTGAAAATTTAATCTATTGATAAGTTTCTTCTTTTGTCTCTAGTTACCATTCTATTGAAAAAAAGCTCTGTTTGTTGCCACAGTTGAAATTATGATGATATTTGTTCATTAATGTTGATAAATGACTTCACTGGGTTGAATTTAACAAATTGCATGTGGTTTAGTGTGGTCTGTACTCTTATCGACAATGATATGCATCATCACAGTGGTCAAAATGTTGTGGAGTAAAAATATGTTTTGATATTTGTTGTATCAGGCTTATGGATCAATCATTTGGAACTCCACTATCTCCTGCCCAACCACCCCCCCCCCCCCCCACCCCGAACCTGCCAGGCATTTGACATTTTGAACTGTCTCCAGGGCTAAGAATGGTGTCATACCAGGTGATCAAACGCACCTACCCTGTGATATTTGCAAAACTGAGTAATAGATATGTAGATTGAGTGTCAACCGAGGTGTCGATGGAGTGTTGATTGAATATCGATCGGGTGTTGATAGAGTGTCAATTTAGAGGATCGATCAAGGGTATCGATCGACACTCGACCACTGATGCCTTTAGTACACGTAATCCAGCTTATCTTTAGTAGGTGAAATTGTTACAATGTTTGATAAAAAATCAAACTTGCCATTAGTTGCAAATTAAAAAGCTGACCCCATAATAATATTATTATGTGACCTCTCTGGACAATACCAGTAGTTTTAGAGTTTCATGTCTTGGTCTTTTGAGCAGTAGACAATTAAATGCCAATAAATATGTGACTAGTGGAAATTTGCTAATGAATGTTGTTTTTATCCTTCAGCTAGCCACTCTAGAAGAACTGAAGAAATTAACAATAAATTCTGGGAGAGGATACAATATACAACTCTGTAGTTCATAGTCAACTCAGATGCAGTTAAATCATGCAATGCTCCAAAGTGTGCAAACATCAGAACATTTTGGTAAGTAAAAGGCTGGAATATTCATTTGTTATTTCTATATTTTGTAGCATAGACCATCTTATAATTTCTTCAGCCACAACTTTTAATATCTTTTTCCAGCAAAGAAAGGATATAAATAGATTTTGAAAACCTGGCTATAGCTTATTAATATTATTTTAATTGATCATTTTTATTACAGTCTCACTCTGTGAAAAAAAAGTCGTTTCTTTTTGGTTCATTTAAGGGCAAGTGAGGAAATGTTGTCTTTCTTAAGGGACAAATATATCAACTGGCTCACCTGGATGAAAATTAAGCAATTAAAATGTTATTGAAAACATGCAAGGGGTGGGAAATTTTTTTGGTAAATGAATCAAAGTTGCAGAATGTTGCAAACCGGTCTCAGGAAATGTTGGTTTTTGACTGGTAAAAGCTGAGTTTTGAATCTAAATTTTGAGTGGTTGTCTGCAATATTGACTGTTTTGGTTTGGCCATCAGGTTTCCAAACCAAATTTTTCCAAGCAAAATTAATAATATGGTTAATTCATAACTATTGATGGGATCAGTAGAGAATTTAAGGCGTAGAGGATTTGATGATAACTTAGTAAAAGTAAATTGACAAAGACATTTATTTGCTTTTACTCAATTGAAAATTTTGTTGGCAAATTTGACTGGATAATAACCATTTCTCTCTATGAGATGCGGCTGCACTGGGAATCATAGTGGTTGTATTCATCATCTTGGACTGGATTTTTGTTTCAATGAATGAGCCATGCGATTCCATGCAGGCATGTCTCATGTTAAATTATTTAATTTCAGGAATTTTTTTCAGTGGAAAAAAGTGTACAAGTAGTTGCTAACTGTTTACTAATCAAATGTGCAATTATTTTGATATGTTTATATGCTCCTTTTCACATATGATCTACAATGAAAATAAGGAAAAAGATTACACTACTGAACATGAAGAGATCTGTGGAAATTACACAGGAACAGCAATATTCCCAAAGGTGTGTGTATTCCTCATTTCTTGTCACAGTTTATGTCAGATTTGTTGATTTTTAGATTGCTATTCTGCAACCATAAAAGATCTTTGTTGTAAGAGGTCTGTAAGATGTCTTTAAGAGACAGGCAGACAGATGGACTGGTAAACTGGCTCTAGGCTTTTTGTTTATTTGTGCCAAACACTTTTAAAATGACCCCAAGTCTTTGTTCTCTTATGAAATTCTAGCTGGGGATAACCCTTGTTCAGCTGGTGAAATTAGCTTGTTAAACTGGCTCTTAATGACATACCTGTGTGACCAAATCTCTGAGTAGAGTGGAGAGAAATACAAAAAAAAAGGCTACTATTGACAGAAGCACAAACTATTCGGAGGAGGAGTAATGATCTGATTGGTCACGTTTTATTAATGTGATATTAGCAAAAACTATAGGCAAACTTTAAGGAATAGAATGCCAAGATTCACCCTTAATATTCATTTCCAACGTTTTTGTCTGTTTGCTTCTGTTTAGACAAATGCGGACAAGCAGTGGTCGACAGGATGGACTTATCCAGTGAAGATGCATTGATTAATTTCGTCAACGCCTTAGACCTTGTCAAAATGTGTCTTCCCTAGAAATCATGGGTATTTAGTTGGCATTGACCCCCAACAAGGCAGTTTAACCACTTTGATGAGAAAGAAGTGGAAAACACTGTGTTCCATTCCACTTATAATGCAAGAATGAGCAAGTGCAAGAAGCAGAAAAGGAGAACTGCCAAAACATAAGGAGTTCCATGCAACGGACTGTACGTGCCATCTGGAAAGGACGCTTATACACTAGTTGACTTTTGTGCGAAATTTGCTATATCTTTCCCGAAATTTTGCGGTTGTCTTCCCTATTGTCTAGTCTGGTCTAGTAAATTTAAGGAACTGAGAATTTAGCCATAGTACTTCAATGTTAGATAAATGCACTTTGTACCATGGAAGATTTGTTGACTGTTGTTTTCACGATAGACAGAACAATGTTTTCCTTATGATCAGTCTCATTACATGTAGTTTGAAACCAAGCCTGTAACGTGGCTTTTTGAAACCTGAAGCCCAAAACATTTATGTAAGGTACTGAAGGTATTTACTCTTGATAAAAACGGGGAAAAAAATTGAAACTGAGATGAAATTGAACATATTTATTTTCTTAAAATTAGGCGCAATGATCTTTCCGGGCCGCTTTTCCGTTAACATTTGTCAATAGTTTGGTACAAAATAACCTTATTAAAGCTGATATATTCTTCAAAACTTGTCAGACATAAATCAAGAGTACGGATCTAATTGCATCTTTCGTATGCGGAGCTACAAAGCTAGTGTAGCAAGCAGAAAAACGCGTATACGATGTGGATCGCGCGAAACGTGATCAACGGTCGCGCAGCGCGAAAGAGGAGCGCGAGCGAGAAGTTCGGGCGAGACGCGCGAGCGCGGAACGCGCAGAGTACCTTTGACAAACCTTTGGCCTGCGTCACAGGCATCTTCGACCACGTCTTTAGCAAACCTTTGACTCGAATTGCAGACAAATTTGATTACACTTTTGACCCGCCTTTGACAGTGCGCAAAGGCGTATCAAAGGATCACCTTTAACCCTAAAAACACAGGCGTTCAAAGGTGAGTAAAAACGGCCTTTCACGCCTTTGATTTGGTGGTAAAGGTTTATTCACAGATGATCTTTGATTCGCGTCACAGATCGTCAAAAGCGTGCAAAGGCGACCTTTACAAAACCTTTAACAACACATTTGACGCGCGGTAAAGGCGATTTTTCGTGCCGTGCAGTATAGCGGTATACAGACTCGGTCCGCAGCCAAAATGTAAGAAAGCATTACTCTTTTAGGCTTACATGGACAGCCCAAATCATTATTCCCTATCTTTCCAAGCATAACACGTTCATTTGACCTGCCAGCAGGCTAAACATATCACTGTTAGTATGTATTTCTTTTTCCAGGTCTCCGCGCTAAATCCTATTGATTCTCTAAGCTCGCTCACACTTGCCATGGAGCAGATCGTAAATAACAGATTGTAGCGACTTCACGATCGCCAAGAATATTGAAAATTTGAAAAACTTCCTCACTACGCGCGTTATTACTGGAAGTTATAAAAGACGATTCAACCTTACTTCAAACATATTCTTGAGAACAGAGGCAATTCAAATGTTACCTATTACTAGTTAGTATTGAACACAGAGCAATTTTTCAAAGTAATCACTTTGGCTAATCACATAGGAAACAGACAATCTATTCAACCAATCAAAACTCGAAGCAATTTCATGTAGCTGACGTGAAGCGCAGAAAAACCAGCGCGAGGGCGTCACGATTGGTTTTTCTGATTGGTTGAGAAGGTGGCGCCAGGATTTGAAGCCAATCGCTTAACTTAGTATAAATGCAAAACCAAAGCAAGCGCGAAGGAAACTGTCAAAAGAAAACTTCTCCAACTGTTGAGCAATGTATTAAGCAGGTAATCCGTTTGAAGTTTTTTTGTTGAAATTAAATCCACCTCTAATAAACCTTTTCTTAGATAAGATAACCTTTTCTTGATAGAAAAACAACAACTTTGACTAACTTTTCTGGTGTTTTTCTCATTTTCTACAAGCCTTCAAGTCCCATGTCCAATCTTGTGGATTTCTGTCACCAAGTGTGAAGAAAACATTAAGAACTCTTTCCTGGAACAGAACTGCAGAGGAAATTGAAGTAATTCTTCAAGTTGTGAAGAAGTTGAAATGTTTTGCTCGTTATCCTATGTACGTCAAACGAGAACTGGCCAAAGTGTTATATTACGACATGTTTGACAAAGGCAGAGTGGTTATAAAACAGGGTGAGTAAATACAGACAACCAACTGCTCATAGAAAGCACTGTAGCATATCAAAGGGTTAAGAATTTCAAGTTCAATATTCACTGGCTCACTATGGATGTTTATTGAGAAATACTTCATGATTTTTAATTCAGTTTTGCGTTTTTTGTTCTTCAGGACATGTTGGCATTTCGTTTTACTTTATCGTGTCAGGTTCAGTGATAGTAGAAAGAATGGAAGAAGATAAAAATACTGGAGAACAACATAAACAGGTTTATAAAGCTAATAAGAAAACAACCGTAAGAAAATACGCGCGCTCATTGGTTTAAAATCGTGTTTCTATTAAACAATTAGATTATGAGCTCGAGATTTCTATCGCACGATAGTTGACGAGGGCGCAGCCCGAGTCAACTATCATACGACAGAAATCGAGAGCGAATAATCTAATTGTTTTAGTATAAATCTACTAGTCGTTCAAAAATTTATCTAAATCCTCTTCACAGACACTTCGAAAACGCCAAGCGGCCATCATTTTGTTAACAAGGGCACGAAGCTATGCTACTCATCACAGATTAGATAGTGAGTAGCGTAGCCAATCAGAAACGGCATTCGTGATAGAACGTTAGTAGATTTATACTAAAACTCGATAGAGACTGGGTACATGTTTCGTATTTCTTAATGGCATGACGATCAGTGAAAAATTTTAATATAGTTAAGATATAGAAACACTTATTATAAGGTTCGCGAGCAGACAAATACTACGCTGTGATTGGCTATCCAAGCAGTCGAGAAGGCGCTAGGTCCAGTAAGAAAATGGTGTTCCTTATTTCAAAAATAAGTCTTTCATTTCATCTGCGTTTCAAAGGACCTCGACGGTGATTCGATCTATAAACGCAGGAAAATAGACTCTCAATATGCAGCCCTGATCTTGAGAAACCAGAAACTGTAAGGGACCGCATCACTGCCAACGTAGGATCTACAAGAGATCTGATCAGCCAAAAAAATGTATGAAGACAAACAATAAACTGCAAAGCTGATTCTGCGTGAAAAACGTTTCGAGACACCAACATGACAAGAAACGATAAAGTAGGATCGCAACAGTGGACAGCTGTTTCGTCCTTCTTGGGACCTCACGCTTGGCCAGAAATAACCCATATCTGCATACTAAAACGTACTTCCGTAACTCATTAGAAACACTGAATCACCACGAGCTGTTCACGTAATGGCAAGAAATAGAAAAAAAAATATCCGTGTTTCTAAAGAGTCAAAAAACAATCATGAGAGTTTGGGAGAGCTGGGAAAGTGCTGCCGCCTGTTCCAGCTTGTTTATCCATTGCATTCCTTGTTCTCCCAAACTTCATGTCGCGTTTCCGTTTTACACTGATTATGAGCTCGCGAGATTTCTATGAGTGAGTGAAGGCACAATCAACTACAGAACCACGTTAATGGGTTTTTTTTCATTTCTCGTATTTGTTCAACTTTTGTCATCTTTTAAATATATCGCATTACTTGCGACCAAATCCAGACTCAATCATCGTTGATCAATGAGAGTCAACGAGTAAAACCCTGACAATGTTTTGGTCCAGGTTGTTGGTGAGATGTCGGAAGGAGACGCTTTTGGAGAACTGGCTTTGCTTCACAACATCAGAAGAACAGCTACGATCATATGTAAAGAAAACTCAGAGTTCCTTAGAGTTGACAAACCTGATTTTGACGAGGTTGGTAAATATTCCAAAAGGTAACCCTTAAATACCTTGAATAGCTCTAGTCTTTTTGTAAGAGGTTCGCGAGTGATAAGAAAATTACAGTAAATCAGAAGAAATTTTCAAAAGCGGAATTCATCCTTTTTCCGGACTGGACATTTCACGGAACCTTTTAAGGCTAAGTTACTTTCAATCTCTGAAGTTTGAATTGTTATGTGCACTGCATAATTGTGTAAGTAATCAAATGACTTCAGTGCAATTTGGAAGAAATAAACAGAAGGAAATGTTTCTTAGTCTTTTGGGAAGTTAACGAGTGCTTATTTATTCCAAATTTCGCAAGAAAAATCATTTGGGCTTAATTGTTCACAACATACATGCAATTTGATTTCAATTTTCCTCCCTCAATTTTAACCTTTCTGTACTGTTTGAGATTAATTGACGTGCTCTCGGCCAACCAGCATGCTGAAAGTTTTCCTACGTAATAGTCTTGCTTGCTGGTTTCAGGTTTTACGAAACAGTCATCAAATCGAATGGGAGAGAAAGCTATCTGTGCTTAATTCGCAGCCGCTTCTCTCAGAATGGGCAAACACTGAAATACGACATACAGTTGAACATACCAAGCTCAGAGAGTTCCCTCCTAACACGGTATGTTGTTAAATGCATTTTCTTGGGAGTTGTTTGCAGTTTCACGCTCGTTTGTTGCAATTTCGGCGGAACAAAAATTTAATCAAATTCGCTTGTGTTAGCGGGCCTGTAATGGGATTAATCATAAAAATTACAATCTCCTCGATTGTGATTGGTTTAAAAAACTCTTATTGTCCACTAATTCACTTGCCAAGTTGTTATCGGACCGTTTGTTAATCAGACAGTTCAATACGCAAATCACATTCAAAATTGTAGTTTAAATCAACCAATGACATTCATTCAAAGTTGTAGTTTAAATCAACCAATCTCAATTTCAGAGCTAAGCAACATTAACCAATTTACGCCTCCTCTGTCAGTCTTTTAATGCAAATTTTCCCTTTCTTTCATAACTTAGCTATTCTTCTTTTCTCGGAAATTGTAATTTTTATGATTAATTGATATTAGGACTTCGTGTTGTCCAAGTCCGTCTGTAATCATACTCGTGATAAACAAATTGGACTCCCGCTGCGCGGTCGTACGATTTTGTTACCACTCGTATGATTACAGACCGAATTGGACTCTACTCGGTCCTATTACCATCACGAAGAAACAACTGTCAAACAATAGGCTTTTTTAAAAAATGTCTAGCTTTCCAAGTTGGTGACACACTCCGATTTGCAATAACAGCGAAAATAACCGGACTTTAAGTCTATGGAAAATGGATGTACAATGTGTTTACAATTTTATTAGTTGTGAGAAGAATAATGCAAAGGGTTATGCACATCGAAAAAACAAAAACAAAATACGAATCCCGAAACCCTTCTTCAACCTTTTAAGAAGAAATAAAAACCAACGCATTAATACGCGTCCACTTCAGTTTGTACAGGCGGCTTTTGATGTAGCTTTGAGGCCCCATTACGGGGAGTCTGAGTATCGCATATGCAATTACTTTTTAGCCTAAATATCCCGTGAATTTCAATTTTAAAACTAACAGCTTTCCTACTTGATATCCCAGAAAATCTGTTAGTTTCTCCCAAAAATATCCCATATCCCGATATCCTTTTACCTAATATAAATATCCCGTATTCCAAAAACCCCAAATAGGGTCTGAGCTGTGGCTGTAACTGACTTGCAGGTGATTCTTGGCGATATAGATGGTCCCGCTGATGACGTATATTTCATTCAATCTGGCACGTGTAAAGTAGTGAGAGAAATAGCAATGATACGAAAGGAATCTTCTTCCGGTAAAATCAGCCTACGACTTCCGCCTATCAACTTCAACCGGAGAAACATGAAAGACAAGGAAAGAGTGGTGAAAAAATTCATTATTGTTCACGAGTTAAACAGAGGAGATTTCTTTGGAGTGGGCGAGGATTTAAGGAAAACATTCATTATAACAGTCGGAAGAGTGAGTAGGAACGGTTAAACATAAGAGACATCTGTTGGTTCTTATTTCAAGGGCTCCCGGTACTTCCTGGATCGCAAAGACCACATCACGTATTGAATACGGTTATGCGGTTCATTAGATTCATAAGTAGCTTAGTTATGTTAAAGAATCTTTTTTTCTCGCCAGATTTAGTAATAGGCGATAAGCCAACTGACTCAGTATTGGCCCAGCAGATGGCGCACACCCATGGAAACTGTACAGTTGCTACAGATACCACATTTAAGAACACACTCAACATTACTAGTTGAATTAGGTTGTTTATATCTGAATTCATGTTTTTTAACAGGGTTGCGGGAATAAAGTTACAATGGAACCCCGCCTTACGGCCAACCCGTTCATAAAAGTCACCTCGTCATTAAGGCCACTTTATTCTGGCTCGAACAAAAGCTCGGTCGGTCATTTTATTATTCAAAGAACCCCTTTAAACCTTGACTCCCGGAGCTTTTTGCAAAAAAACGCATATTTTGAAAATTTTGAAGATTTTCAGCCTGGATTTGAGCTAAATTAGCTCCAATCTACTCAACCTTTCTTTCCACTAGCATCGTGTTTTACGCGATGTTTTACGCCATTTTTGCTCGGGCATGCGCAGAAATCAAAATTTCGGGAGTTTTTGGACCAGAAAGTGACCTACGTCTTTCGGTTTTTTTCGCCTTTCTTTTTTCTCCTTCTCTTATCTTTTTGCTGCAGTGATTGACCTTTTACTGGGCTTGCTTCCAGTTCAAAAGCGTCTGTAAAAGCATCATGGAGACGGGCAATTTTTACCATAGAGTAGCAAAGTGTAGTCGCAGGAAATTTTGCTTCGAGTTTTTCACTCAAGTTTCATGGCATTTTCGTGCATATTTCAGGCTCCATTCAGCCGATCACTCTGACCTGGTTATCATTAGAAAGATCTTTTCCTCCTGCAGAACTTGAGTATAGATGATGCCAATTTTGGTCAAAGGTGATGACATCGGAAGTGGAACAAAGGCCAAAGCTAGTCAGGGCCAGTTACGGGCGGCACGGGAGATCAACCGGTTAATACGACCACCCCGTTAATATGGCCAGATTTTTGTGGCCCGTTGGTGACCAGATTAACGAGGTTACATTGTACTTAAGGAAAACACTCTCTATTTTGCCGAACCGAATTATGTTCCTCCTCAAATGATCAATTGCTCCCTGTGGAGTAACCTCTTTTATTATATGGCTTTGGCTTGTGGCCGATATAACGCGCGCTCTGATTGGTTAATTGTCACTGAATTGTAGGGCATTATTCTCCCGTAATGCCCACGGGCCGATTACGGATTATGCAAATTAGGAAGAGCCCGGGTTCTGAAAATTCAAGCGCATTGAAGCGATGAAAGCCGATTAAAATCAGTACGAGAATATCAGTAGCTAAAAGTTTAGGCATATTTCTTTAATAAAATTTATATAGATGACTTACCAGTCGGTAACCTTGGCGGGCACTAGTGAAAAACAATCAAAGTTTGCCTAGTCTTAAGTAAAGCTAAAATCGCTAAGTAAAAAACACCATCGACAGATCTGCCATGCATCCTGAGCAGAACACCACAAAGAAACTTATAAGTTATCATCTTAGTCACAGCAATTACCGAAGTATTGAACTCCGTCAAAGTTCTCGTCAAATAGATTCCCTCGCTTTGACACAAGCAAGTGTAAATCAGCTTCCAGGATCATCAGATGTAAACAATCGGGCGGTTTCTGTCGGTAGCAGTGTTTCTGATAACTGCAGACGTTCACAAGGCTTGAAATGTTCATCCATAAATCCCAGAATGAAGAAGGCGAAGATATGTTGTCGAAAGCGAATGCGAAGATCGAGTTAAGCTTGTTTTGAACAGTGCATTCTGAAGCATTAGTATTTTCTTTCACCGAAAAGACGGTTGGTTTGGACAATTTTGAAGCACTTGCTGTCTTTTCTATATGCGTTGACGTTTCGCCCCAAAAGTCGGAAAAACTTCCCCATAAACTTGTGGTACCACGATACTAAAATACGTTTTTGAGGCTGTGACAGTGACTTTTCCGTAAAGAAATGAGTGTTTTTAACGGAATACGTAATACAGTGGTGAAATTCACTGACTGTGTAGCGGCAGGTTTCTTTCACAGGTCACAGGTCACAGGTCACAATCAAAACACTCTGTAAATTTCGCGATGTAACAATTACTGAGATCCCCGAGAGGTTTATCGATGTTTCCATGCAACAAACCCCAACTAAAAATGTTTTACTCTACAATTTTAATGAAAAATTTTCTAGGGGTGGTATATGTACGAAATGGGTTGAAATGTAGCTTTCAGACATGTAGTGTTAATATATTTTATCGTAATAAGATAATTCATTATGATAGTAAATTGAACTGTTTTATTTCTTCATTCTTTTTGAAATCTTTACAACGAGTATGTACTAAACAGAAACAAGAGGGTCCCCTATACCTACTCTGAAAACAATTTCACGCATTATAATCGGCCTTTTCACGCATCACAAAAAATTCGAAAACAGCTTCACGTTAACAGAAAAAAATTACTTTACACGTAAAAATACAAAGGCTAAATCATGTGTTACATAAAAATACAAATTCTATCCACGTTTCGCAAAACATACAGAACCCTCCATTTTGATGCATCGAAATGCTGTGTGCATGTGTGACACATCGTGACAGACTAGATTCTAGGTCCTCCTGGTTCACTGTCGCTGTGATTAGTTCTCAGTCGCGTGGAATGGGCAGGTTTTACATCTAGTTTGGTGTAGTTTACGAGCTTTAATGACGATAAAATCTCCAAAAAAAGTGAATTATTCCCGCAAAAGTCATTGGTTCACAAATCACGCGTAAATAAATACATAATTCACGGATCAGTGTAAGCCTCGTTTTCATATTATATTGAAAGGCTACAAACAATTTATATTTTCAACAGAAATAAGTCTTGGCTTTCTTTGGATCAATTTTTTTTTATTTCAGTGCTACAACTGATTTCCCCTACGCGTTTTTTTTTTTTTCAAAAAAGAGCCCTTATAGTTGCACTTGGGACGCACTCGTATGCATCTGTTTTATGACGTTTTGGCATATTTTTTGGTGACCTGCGACCTGTGACCTGTGACCTGTGAAAGAAACCTGCCGACTGTGTAGTTTTGCCCTAGGTTTGAGACGATGAATGAATCGGTAAACGCGCGCATCGCCGGATGTAAATTGACGACTTCCGCTCGAATGATTTTTCTCTTTATTGATGAGCCATATAATAAACAACTTAATAACCTCGACCGCTCGGTCGTTCCGGGAAAATCTCAAACCTCGGCCTACCGTATTGACCTCGCTATCGCTCGGTCAATACGGCAAGACCTCAGTTTGAGATTTTCCCGTAACGACCTCACTCTCGGTTATTAAGTAGTTACTAATTATCATCTAGCAACTGTCAAACTAGTGGGTTAACCTCTCGCACGATCAACAAAAGCTCTTTACAAATAAAATGAATCGTAGTGATCTGGTATTGACTGACGCTGGGATGGTTGGAAAAGCTCGGGGCATTAATAAGGCACCTGAGCGTGTTCATCACATTCCACCTGGATTCCCTGAACAAACATGCAATTTAAAGAAACAGGGGTGTAAAAAGCATCACTACAAATCGAAGATGAACCACTTTTCATACTCAACAGGTACACTGTGTGCTGATCAGACAACTCATCTTCATGAAAAAGGAGAGAGGAAAAACACTGGAGACATTAAAACAGAAACTGAGCGAAGCCTTTATTACAGAAAAACAGGCTTTTAAGTGCTACACTGAGGACAGAAACTGGAAGATTTATAAGAAGAGGCTAATTGATGACATTATCACAAGACGCACGAGACCACACAAAACAAGTTTTGATGATGTCCCTGTTGTAGTAAGAGCTGACAACAAAGATTACTTTGATTCATGATTGATATGAGTAAAGACAAGGTCTCCTGAAGACAATGGTGGAAATGCTTTAATATTATATCAACACCAGCCAACAAATGAAAACAATGAATGAATTTATTTAAATAAAAGCTATAAGAAAGTTATTTAAGAAAACAAAGTAGCATATTGATATGCTGGTAATGCAATACAAAAACATTGTTCAACAGTCTTGTAAAACATTTTAAAGAGATATCATTCACTTGAACTTGTCAATAAAGAGCATTGTTTTGTTGTTGACATTTGACTGTGTAAACAGCTTGAGGTACACTCAAAGCTAAGTTCAAGGTTTAAAGGCACCACCACTAATCTTTCTACTGCTAAATCAGTGCTGGAAATTAGGTATTAACTAGATATTCGCTGAAATAAGTCAAACTTCAAAATTTTCTTAATTGTTGGAAAGAAATTTAATACAAATCAGTTCTTCTGGGTTTTGAATTTCTCCCCTCACACAGGTATACTGAAACATCCACCAGGGCTGTCCCCAAGGATGCAGCTTTGCATCTTTAAGGTCAACTAATAAACTAGCTTCCTTTTATCTGATGAAATCAACGAGCCAACCCTTAGCTACTAGTCTGAGACAGGGAGGAAAAAGAATGAAAGGAGAGGAAGAAAAGCTTGGCATGGCGGAGGCATGATACACGTCTTAATAAGAAGTAAATAATCAAACTCACATCAAGTCCTGCAGTTGTCATGTAAAACTGATGAATAATGTTTCAAGATAGTGCCTTATGGCCTCTTGAAAGTTCTGCAAATGTCAAGACTGTGAAAATTTGCAAACAAAAAATAGGTCATGTATTGCTATGTTAATGCTGTCCTGTGAGATTGTATTCTTTACCTAGCACTTCCAGAACTACCCTACAGCTTAGAGTTAGACTTTTGCCACACAGTATGACACTGATAATACATGACAAGCATTGGTAAATTTGTTTTCAACTTAAGCTTTGACAGTCATAAATAGGCTTGAAAAGAGTACATTACTCTTGCCTGGCTAAACAGGATGTAAATGAACATGTTCTCATTTTGTTTTTGTGTGATCAAAACAACTAGTACAAAAAGAAGCATGTTTTTGCTTTAGTAAGATACCTGCCTTGAAAGAACTTTGGGGTACTTTCTAACCTGCTAACACCTGATCGCGGGTTGAAATCTTTCCTGTGCATAAAAAACTTAGCACTGTTAAATGATTTCCCAACTTCTTCATGTTTTTGAAATACATCTCTTGATCAAATTGCTGATGTAGGTCTAAATCACTGGTGACATAAGAGTCTTTTCTGTGTTATCCAATCAGCATAGAGTCCAGATTTTGAACATTCAACATGAGACAATGAATGTCTTCATGTCAAGCCTTGCTCTGCTTCTCTCCCCCTCCCAACTGATGCTAAGGTAACTCAGCTACATCCCTGAGTCTGCTTGATGTCACAATGTGATGTCAAAATGATAGTACATCAGAAAACTTAAGTCCAAAATCACCATCATGTCATTCAATTTTTCCCACTTTTTAGACAAATTTCATTACAAGACTATACCTCCAACAATTTAACAGCAATTTGTTCCAGCTGGGGAACATTCCTTTAGTTTGATGTGTTAATTCTTCCCTCTTCAGCCCATGGAGCTGGGTTCTGTTCTTGCAGATCTAACATTTTGTTGGAGATTTTGCACAGCTGCCTATTTTCCTTGCCTTACTGCAGTCCACCTAACTTTGTCCTCAAAAAGTGCACTCCTTTCTAAACAAAATAAACAAATTTAAAAAGAAATGACATCATATGAAATCATATTATAATACAGGTACCATGGCTCAAGACTAATGGTAGCCAACTAGCCACAGACTAGTAAAAATTCCATTTTGGCTAGTGGTTTTTGCGCTTCACTAGGCATTTTGGCCAGTAAAAATGAAAATTTGTGAGCACTGGAGGCTCAGAGGAAACCAATTAAAAGTTAATTTCAAATTTTTCACAAAACGAAATCGAGCCAAAGTGTGCAGAATTTAAAACATCAGCTGTAATAAATATCATATATAATTTATTGGCCCAAACAAGAACTTCAAATTACTAAAACGCAAAAGGGTTTGTTTTTTCCCTTTGTAAAAAGCGACAAACGACAAACAAACTGCTTGCCGCTAATGATAAGTCACGCGTGAAATCATGCGGAACTCTAGGGATCATGTTTCATGCGCACAGCATCTGGAGGTCACATATGCTTTCAAAAAATAAAAAAATTTGCAGTTGTTCGAAAATTTGAATGATGCCTATATAATATTGATGCCTGTGTTTGCAACTTGTAAATTATCTTGTGTTCATGAGAAATCATGAATCGGCACTTTGAAAGAAAGGAATGTTCTTCGGCTGCAAGTTGCAAAGTTCTGTGGGAATTTCTCACAGAAGCGAAAACTTCGGTTTTCATTGTTGAGCGACGCCTATAATTGTAACATTGATGCCTATGTTTGCAAATGTGTTCGTCTTGTTTTGGCTAGTGAATCAAATCTGGCACTAGCCACTGGGCTAGCAAGCTGAAAAGTTAGTCTCGAGCCCTGGGTACACATTACCTCAATTAAGAATACACTCCTTCAGTTCTCAACTTGATTGCCCCAATTTATTACTACAGTCGAACCTCCACTAACAGCCACAACTCTACTACATCCACTTTACAACAGCATCCTCTTCACAACGATAACAGCCACTTAAGCATACCCCAACTACCAAAACAACCTCTCAACAACAGCCAGATATTCAACAACCAGTGAATGGTGTAAACAAAACCCCATTATTTATTGTAAAAGATCACCAAACCTGATCCATACTGCATGTCACTGGTATCTATGTCTGTTTTGTTGACATATTTTGATCATGCTACCTATAAACATGCTGCAATAAACATAAAAATGTTCCAACCCCTAAAAAAAAACAGTTGTCATATTACACCACTACCTCCCAGATCTACTTTACCTCAAATTGTTCCTTGATTACTTTGATCTCCACTTCATCTTTTTGTTGTTCAAACTCTTGTCTTACTGACCTTCGAAAAAAGTCATAATCTGTATATTGCAGTGCCTTTCCTTGCTTAAGAAGCTGTCTGTATAATAGTAGAACTCTTCCACTGGATGGTACTCCCATAATGTTCTTTAAACTATCCAAGGAGTTCATTCAAGGATTTTTCACCGACCTTGAGTCTTGGGCAGTGACAGTGGTACTTACTAGTTTGTGGAGATCTAGAGATCCAGATTCTTTTGGTCAGTAATTATAGTAATTATAGGAATAATATACATGTATCTACACCATGTAAGGCCACATCAGATGTCCAGAGAACTGCACTTTACTATTTGGTAAGAACAGATCAGGAGATCTATCAAAAAGTTGAATTTGTCGCAATATGTAACACTGTAACCAGTCGAAAAATGAAAAAAATTTATAATCAACCGAGTCCTCAAGTAGAACCTGCAGGGTAGCAGACGGGAGAGGGAGAGCACGTTCAACAGCTGAAGAAGGGATTACAGAATGCACCATCCAGTCAAAAGGCTGCACATGGGCCATGATGGAACACCTGGCCAGGGACAGAGGGGTTTGCAAGTGACTCATCAGTGGCCTGAGCTCCGAAATGGAGTGAATACGCATCAGATCAGACCAGACTTCTAGTATTATTAACGGAAAGGTAGTATAAGTTAAGTCATGGTTGCCACAGACAACAATTTTAAAAATTCTCTGACTAGCCTCCCCTTACAGCCTTCTTTTCCAGCCATTCACTGAGACTGATAAGTTTTCAACAACAAAATTCCCTTCCTAACTAAAATAAAAGTTGAGATCACAGTGACCCCAAAAGTTTCTTCCATAAGCCCTGACTTTTCTTCAAAAAAAATTATGTCAATTTTCCCTCAAATCATCAAAATATAATACCCTGACTACATATTTGTTTTCGTTGACCTTGAAGAATTTTTTCCTGACCATTTCCTGACCTATTGACAACCCTGTAAGTATTGATCTATCAATGCACCTGTAGCTTAATTTACCATGGCAGGCCATGCCAGCAGGTTATCGAAAAATATCGCGAGGATCGGGGCCTCAGGATGTGAGTTATCCACAACGAAAAGAACTCGATATTTACCTTGATAAAGCTTATTACAGTCTTCAACTTCTGTGCAGTACATTGAGGTACATTCTCCACAACTCGAAGTCAATGTACTCACAGACAGTTGAGCCTCACTCGACAAGGCGTCGACAAGGCGACCTTCATGTAGAGCCCCAGATTGTGGTCAGCAGTCTATTCCGGTCCCAGGATCTTACGCCGGTGACAACAAACCTTTGGAGAAAAACTGGTAACAAGTTGTGTTTTCAACGAACGAGGGAAAGAAGTAACGAATGAATAATCAGGCAAAAAGCATATTGTAACAACATTAGAGGCAAAGAACTGCCAGTGGTGGGCCTGGTGGAGGTGAATTCCTCAGAAAGGAGACAGGACTGGCGAGAAATGTCGAGGGAACTCAGAAGGGCACAATCATCTCCCGTAAACGTTGATAAACGGCGTCTTGGCAACAGTACAAGCGATCATGAGTGGGAAACATTATTTGAGCAAACTGGAAAAGGTACCTGGGGATTGTTGGCTTGATAAGCTGCTTTTATAGCTACAACGTTTAGCTAACGGTAGTGTTACTATCTTAAAGTAGGGCAAAGAACATCTGGTAAAGTTCGGTTTGATGTTCAAGGTAGGTATGACTTCAATAGGGCTTGTATGTGGAGAATAATTAAGCTTTTTAAAACTTATTTACATGTACAATTGTCATGTGTTAGGGATAAAATGGAATGTAACAGCTTTAGATACATGTAGACTTGAGCAGAACTTGCAATCATCGAAGCTAATGGAAAAAATATAATAAATTTCATTTAAAGCTTACGTAGTTTTTTAAATTCCACATAAGTGAGGTCATCAGTATGTTTTGACTAAAGATCAGTTGGGGTTTCATATAAAGTAAGACTTATGCACAACTGATCTGCAAGTATAAAACAGACACGAACATTACAAATTATGTTCACTTAATATTTGACACTTACATGTATAAAAATAAAATGTAAAACTGAGGTTTTCTAAAGGGGTTTTACAGCAAGCACTTTTCCATCAAAGATTCAGTGCTATAAAAAGTAGGTAGTGACATCACTTGAAGTACCAAGTCTAGTAAAGTGGTGGCTAAGTGTTCTTATTGGACACTTGAAACTTGAAAATTCTACTTTATGTTCCATGTATTTATACTAATTTTCTAGACTCACGATGTGTCGTTTTACAGATGTGTTGTTTTACAGTACTCTTTAAGTCTACATGTTCTCTTGCAATTGGCTGCCACTCTTGTCTAGCTGCTAAATATAACATGTCTTCCTTGACAGGGTTAAGTTTGAGAAAGATGTCATTTCAGGAAAAAAAAAACAAAACAAAACAAAACAAAACTTAGGTCTCAGGCACGAGTTGAACTTACAGTATGACCTCATTGCACACATTAGATTTGAGCTTGCATTCTTCTGGTAGCTCGACCCTGGAATGTTGCTAGAGTGTTGTCTCTACTAGAAACAAAAACTGACTTTTCAAGAACAATTGAAAGCGCAAGTATAATTCTAGTGTGTCAAGAAGGATAATTTTAAAACCTTTAAATTGGTTTGGAAGATTAGGATCCTGACAAAATTCTTTGTAATAATAATAATAATAATAATAATAATAATAATAATAATAATAATTTATTTCTAGCAGTCAGGATAACAGAAGTATGGTAATAAACAGCAAAGGCCAGAGACAGATTTGTTATTAGCCAGGATCAGTGAAAGCTAGTGTAGAAGGGACAGCAAATAATTTACTGTTGGCTGCAAAATTACCATCTGCTGGCACATTTTATTACACCTGTCAAACATTTACGTTCACTTGATGGTTGTAGAGTAACTTAACATGTTAATTTTGCTTTTCAGGAAAAGCATCAAAAGTAGCAGATCTTCATCTTGATCTGTTTAATTTTGAGGAACCAAAAGCTCAACACAGCCGTTATGTTCTGACCAGTCCAAGGTCTCTTGAGGTGAGATGTAAATTTTTGGGTAACATGAGAAAAATTCCAAGGGGTCAAGGTCAGAGAAGTAACTTTTATTGGCTTAATATCCCATCCAGGGAAAGTGGAAACTAGATTTAGCACTGACTCAGTGAGCCAGCTAGGACAGGAGACAGACATGGACAGTGATTAATTAAAGATCATTTGCATGTGCTTGGTGAATGCTTTGTTTTCTCTCTTGTGGCTTTCTGTGACAACTATCAAATCATTTGTTTGCTGCATTGATAGCTCCCTTCAGTTAGCACTGACACTGCTGTTATATTTGTAGAAAATTTGTCTAAATTTACCCTGCATAAAATACTGTAGGGCTTACCTTACTCTGGTGGTAAACTTCCAGGATTTTTAAGGATCATATAAGATCTTTAAAGACCTACTGAAGGTCCTTATAAAGATAGGAGTATTTCAAGGATCTTTAAAAGATCTTACAAAGATCCTCGAGTATCTTTAACATTCTTGCCGTGTAGTTTACTGTTAATTATTATTTTTATGCTCATTTGTTATCTAAGGTCAAATAAAATATTGCAAATTAGTTAAGTTCATTAATATTTTGTAATTTTTGCATTAAAGCAATGGTAAAAAATAAACATTAACTTTTCAGTTGCTGTTGATAAAAGTTAAAATGTGTAAATATATTGGTTTCTTTGTTTTAGGCTTGTGGAAGGTTTGGAATAAAGGTACAGTACTTTAAGCTAGTCAATAATTATGTGTGTTTTTTAACAGAAAATATAAACACTAATACAGGGCATTTTGGCATCATTTTGTTCCCATTATCAAATGCAAATTTTTAAGTCAAATGGCTTGAATATAGATATTTAAATTAATTTATTAATATTAGTCTAGGTCTAAATACACTTAAATTAGCACTTAAAACCATTTATTTAATCCTTGTATGAAAACTTGGCAGCTCTACAGGAGCTAGTTAACAGACCAAATAATCCCTTGTGTTTTATTGTTATCACTTTTTTATGGTTCTGTGCCACTTAATTAACAATTTTGCATCTCTATCATTTCTTTTCAGTACTACATGTAGTAAGGTCACAAAACTGCAAAGCAGCCTGAGTGTTAATGTATATGTTGTGGATGTGTTTAGAGTGCAATGTGTCAGAAATCTGCTAAGTTTATGTACTATACCAATATTTGAAGTAATGATTTGTTTTTCAGCCTGTGGAGTTGTTACATAAGTCACTAGAGGAGTTTGTAGAAGAATTCAAGTCTCTTTATGACACTGACTATTCCCATCATGCTGTCCGTGAAGTGTTCCAGGAACATGAACGGCAAAGGCTAAGTGAGTTTCAGATTTAACCTAGCTAAGGAAAAGGAACTTTTTTTGGTCTAAATTATGTTTGTCAATTGTCCTGGTGTAATATTGAGGTGTTTGGGAAAATGCAGACAAGGATTTACACAAAGAATTCTGCTGGATTTGCTTGAAAAAGTGTTTTAAACATGAGGTTATCTACCGTTATAGTAAGCTTAATTTCTTAACTAGTTCTTTATCATATTTTTCCAACATCCCATATGGATCAAATTAAACATATAGAATCATGCAAAATATCAAGTTATCCACTCTGAAGAGCAGTGCTATACTGTCACTATGCATGACTGTACAGAAGAAGGGCTATCCCCGAATTTTGTTGTTTTTTTTTTGATTTTTCACAAGTTGACACTTTGACATAGTTCTATGTTATATCAGGTTTTATTTTAATCTTCTGTTGAACGTTTATATAAGTGTCACGCATCTACCATAGAAAACAACTTCTTTGTTTTTGTTCATCCTTTATATTTTTTATGCAATATATGTACACTGTATTTACAACCAAAATTTGTAATTTTATCGTCTCATATGATCATGCAGACATACTGATAGTAGACTACCTTTTCTCCCAGTCTGTGCCTCTAGAGTAAATTTTAATTAAAATAATTATAATTAAAGCAGTTTCCAAGAGAAGTGAAGGTCAAAATTCATCACATACAGACTACTACCAATTTATTTTTATTTTTTCACAGTCATCAAATTTGGGCTATGCTCAAAGCAGTGTTTTCCAATGCATGACTTGTACTTGTAATAAAATCAATGTACATGAATTATTTTATGTTGTTGAATTCAATTTACTTTGTTTATCTGATTAGGGAAACTAAAGCTGTGCAGAGAAGAAAGAGAGAGAATAATTAGAGAGAAGAAAACAGAGTCTACTGTCAGCAGTGAGGAAAGGAAACACTTTTCAAGTTCACCACAGCACCAAGGTTGGAATCTCATTGATGACTGTTTAAATCTTTATTTAAAAGTTACATGTTTACAGATATTCCAAGTGGATCTTAAGATAGACATTCTTACTAACAGTTTATTCAGTCATCATAAAACCAATTTGATTCTCTTGCTAGGAGGTGTCCTTGTTAGAAATACCACCTGTCATTCAAAGCTTGAAGAAAGTATAAAGACGTCACTTTTCTCTTTTGTTCACATTTCTTATTTAATTCTAAAGCCCTTTCTCATGTTGTACATTGTCCAGATGTACATGTATGTATTTTGTAACTCAGTGAAAGTTGCATCTTTTAGTTTGTTTTCCTAAGTCTGTTGAGACTGCTAGGGCTAGCAGGGGTAGGTTAAGGATTTAACTCACTGTATCTGAATGAAATCTCTGCTTCCTTGTGGACTACATTCTAGGTCCACCCCTTTACTCGCTTCATTGATTTTCTCAGATAACACTAATACGAAAGATGCATTAAGTAGCTCCACAAAACAAAAGAACCCCTATGATAAAGATCAAGAAGAAGAACAAAATGGATGGACAGCTTCTAAACATGTTGAGACACACAGATATCACAGGTTGGATATTTTTTCAACTTCAACTTCAATATGCCAAAATGTTATTATCACAGACTAGGCTGAGTCCCAGTAGGAATTAAAAATAAAATGATGTAGTTATGTACCTGATATGCTATACAAGCCAAATTTACTAAGTAAAATATGTTTAAATTTAAAAATATGTGAAAAATACTTCTCTGATAGTTATTGTCATCTCAAGTTCCCCTGGCAAAGTGCAATAAAAAACAAAGATTAAATGTAAGATTTTGGCAAGAAAATAGATTCAAGGATGTTACACATCCCGAATTTGACTGATTTTTCACTAATTTAAGCCCTGATCAAACATGAGCATTGTATGGTGACCAAGCATGTTGATGTGGTACTGAGTGTCCAAACAGTCTCAAGCATCACTGTCCAAACAAACAAAATGTACTTTTACAATGTTTGTCGTGGTTAAAATTTTATCAAAATGATCAAACAAGGGGTCCAAATGGCAATATGTTTGGTAACCAAACAATGCTTGATCATGTTTTATTGCCAAACATTTCCTGTTTGGACAGGGCTTAACTCTTGCTAAAGGTGTTGGGATGCTCATCAAAAAAATTGAATTAAACCCAGATACTATCTTAAAACAGACAGTGCTTCTTTCATTGGGAGTGTGCCCCCAAACTTTAACCTTACAGCATCAGAGGTTAATTTTTAGGGCTGCAAGTCCACTTGATCTCAGAGGAAAAGAGAATGTGTATCTGATGGATGAAAAAGCTAAAAAACCTCCAACTGGAAAAACTAAATACAGGTTTGTCACCCCTTATTGCTATGTTTTCATATCATGATAACTTGAATTTACAACTACTAATAATTATTAGTTGTAAAATAATTCAAGTTATCATGATATTGCATGTGCGTCCTTGTTGCTGACTTATTGTCCTTAGTTATCTGGTCTACGAGACTGCAGTATCTTCTGGATAGGATGATTGTAATTGGTGACCCCCATGTCACAGGGTTGATCTCTGCATCACAGTTTTCTCAGATGAAACACTTGCAAACATTGAATAGTCATGTAACTATCACTAACAACTGAACATGCTTGGTTCATGGTACTGTCTGTGCACTAATATACGATGAGACATACATGTAATGGTATGTTAGGTTTTAGAATCTGCTACCAGTTTGCAGGCGAGTGTTAAATGTTGTATTCTTTGTAGCAGTTACCCATCAAGCACCAAAAGCCGCAGCCCAGTCAGTCCCAGAGGAGAGAGCTCTGACTCAGAAACAGGAGTGGAGGCAAGGAGAAGCTGGTCCTCAAGCAGCGAGCATTCCCAAAGGAAAAGTAAGAAACCATCATCTGCAGGCTCATTCAGAAGAAGAGGTCCACAGCACATCAAGAGAACAGCTTCCATGGATAGCATTGATTTTTTACATTCAATACCAAGTTCTTCAGATGGAAAAGGCTTGTCAGAAAAGGTAAGGGCTCATCACAATGTATACTTGATAATAGTTTGTACATGGTTAGAGAAAAGTGAGATGCATCTGCAGAATTACAAAACTCATGATAATATCTCTTTTAAATTTTTTCAGGATAGGAAAATTAAGTGGCACATGCACGTATATTTAACAAATTGACATCAGTTTTTCATGCGTCTGTCCTGTTATTGATCATGAATTTTGTCATAACATTCTCAAAGTAGCTGTGTATCCGCAGACTACTTTGACAATGTTATGACGAAATTCATTGTCAATAACAGGACAGACGCTTAAAACACTGACGTCAATTTGTTTTTTTACGACAACAAATTGTCCATTCTCGGTCCTTGACGCACCGCGTAAATTATAAATGCATCTGTCTATCCGCTTATTGACAATGAAAATAAGCCAATGAGCGCGCGAGAATTTCTGCAGTTAGCGTAAAAATACTGTTTTACTTACATATGTTTGAAGGCTGAAAAGGCTTATCCAAGCCTTGTCGGTTTGAAGTTTGACCTTCCTTTTTTTAAAGGATCAACGCATTGTGAATTTAATGATGTCACGACATGAAGAACAAGAGAGAGCTCGTAAGGAGCGATTGATGTTAGAAATGGAATGGAGTGAACAGAGGAAGTTAGAAGAACAACTAAGACAGGCAAGACATCGACAGAGACAACAAGAGATTTGGGACACGTATAAAGCTAAGGATGCGAAACAGGTAAGCTTAGTATGTTCTACGTGTTCAGTTTCAGGAATAAATAGAGGTGAATAGACTTTTAATGATCTGCCCTTGCACCAGGATTACGTTAATGTTCTTGTTATAATAATACTAGTATGAAGTGCGAGCTAGACGACTGAGAAATGAACAGAGGTTAAAAAAAGACAAATTAGAGGTGCTGTTATCAAAGGACTACACTTGGCAGATGGAAAAGAGAAAACAGGAACAAATAAAGGTCGGTATAATTTATGACACAGTTCATGTTTACCTAATAAGTGACAAATTAATGAGAGGTAAACAAATTTGAAGTTTACACATCAGCGGTTTTAATATCTCACATTTTTCAAGTTATTACAAAAGGTCTGCAAAGCAGATTTCATGATCTAAACAGATTTTCTGCTCAGATGTTCACAGGCATTGACGTTGTGTACCTTATTGCATGATCTTTTCGCGACACGTTAATTTCGCGAATTTCGCAATTTAAAAAAAATCGCGAAATCAAAGTAACGCGTGTCGCGAACTTAACATGACGCGAAAATTAAGTGACTCACATTATGTCACTGTTAACATATAGTCTAGCCGTTGCGTTTTGTTACTTTTGACGTTATTGAACCTTTGATAAAGTCGGTTTTGCTAAATTCAAGGACATGTTTAAGTAACATTGCCAAGGAAATAAATTGTTTGTAACTCGAAAACGCGAAGTTAAAGTAATCCAAAATACAAAACTTCCG
>NC_138149.1:17489900-17544900 GCF_964199315.1 Orbicella franksi | reverse complement strand
CAAAGAATGTATGAGCTCGATCATTGGCGCTTTTGCCACCCAGAAGTGTTGCAACCTGTGAAAACCTTGAAGATTACACCCCACTGCCAAACATTTCACCACATGATTATTATTTGGAGTCGATTCGTATCTGGCATGTCTCCTCTTAGTCGTATGTTAACGAGGAAAAATGTATTAATGACGTCAGTAACGATGGCTCTATATCTCAGCAAGAGACCATGACACACTAATTAAATTTTCTAGCGTGAGCTTTGCTTGGAAATACGTGTTGCTATGGCAAAGTGTTTTGGCTTTTTTCCTGACTGCTGACACATCTAAATATTCAGATATGTCACCGTGCTCTGTACAACAATTATAGGCACGGATGACGAGCTTTGGGTGGAAAGTGGATGTGTTTAATGAAGGTTCGCACGTTGAATATTACTTAGTCCTTTAATGATTCAGGTTGAGTTTTAACGAATTGAAAGCATTATTTAGACGTGACTGAAGATCAAAATTTGACATTTGTCAGCTGTTTTAACTGATGTCGACTTACAGGGTGAAACAAGCTCTTGAAGAGAGGAAAAGAGAAATCCAGGAAGACATTGAAGTCAAAGATGAACGGAGCAGGATGGTGAATACAGAAAAAGAAGAAATCAGGAGATTGGTGAGTCGAGAAGTGATCACATCAAACATGACCATTCGGCTCTAGAAACCACATGATTAATATAAATTGATTGTTGACATTATTATATTGATTGTTATGTATTACGGACTGAATCAGTTTTTCCTTTTTGTTACTTTTGAAATTAATTTTCATTTTGTCATTTGCAGAACCGTGATGCTGCTCGCACATCTCAGGCCGTGAGGGACTTGGTTAGAGAACAGACACTAAGAAGGTAACAAAAACAACAGCCGTTTGTACTTAGTCAGCACTCTTGAATTATTTCGACTTTCGCAGAATTGTAAAATTCGATAATGAATGTTTTCAGAGCAACTCAGGGTAATATATGTTGTTTGTCGGCGGGAGGTCTAACTTTACCGAGGTCTTGAGGGCAAAGTTTTTTTCGATACCGACCAAAGCCGGCACACGACGTTTTAATTTTTTTTTTTTTTTTTTTATTGAAACTTCCAAAATTTATATTCGGAAAGATTGTGAAATCGCAAAACTAGGCCGAGTAAAAAAGCCGTCGCACTCAAGAGCGAGGACAAAAAGGTTTCCAAAAGAGTTTCATTATCCGACTCCATGTCTGTTTACTTCTGTGTGGAGTGCGGGGTCTGTGTCGTGAAAAACTGCATAATTTAGAATGCACGAAGATAAAATATATTAATATGTATTTGACATCCATTTAACTTAGTTTTGTTTTGGTATAACGTCCTGAGCACATGTGTACAAAACTACGCACGGTATCAGTTTCTCTCCAATGGGAGGAAAAAAAACAGCCAAACAACGGCTGAAAAGTAAGCTTACAGTTCCCATAGCGTATGAACTATCTTGAAAAAAAAATGTCCCTTCTATGAAATTGTGAGTTTGATTTGTAATTTTTTTTTTTTGTTAGTTCATTTGACAGGATGGCAGAGACAGCACAGCACCAAGCTCTTGTAGGGCGTGGTCCGCAGACAGGACACAAAAATAAATCTAGTGTCAGACTGGGATGATGTGCACTCTTATAAGCATTAGTTAGGTGTGGTTTAGAATAGAATATTTGGCAAGCAAAAGTCTATAAAATAATTTAAAGTAATGAACTAGGTTTACTGTGTCAAACAATTACAGTTTAGGTATTATTTATCATCCAGAACTCATACGAAACGCGTACATTTGTTCCATTCACAGAGAGTAGTTATTTTTAACTGTCTTGCGCGGTGGTCTGTCAATAATGTGAATAAAACTTACACCATTCACGACTTGTTTTATTGCCTCTGTCCTTGTCGTACAATCGACACCCCTGGGCCACACCTCTGTTTATCGGTCCGAATCCTTTTACAGTAATGGAGCGGAACGCTTATTTTGTAAACGAAAACAAACGTTTGCAGTCGATATTCGTCCACCAACATGTTATCGAAATGACTCATGGGGCCCGTTACTCAAAGGTCCCGAAAAGTTTTCGCACCCGGAAAGCCATAGCAAAATCTCAAACCTTATCATCACAGAGCTGTTTTATTTATATATTCGTAATATGACCAGAAGTCCCTTCATACAAGAAGTTTCAGGTGTATACACCTTTCTGTTTTTAGATACAGATTAACTGAAAATGGCTTTGCGGACCCGAAAAGTTTCCGGGGCTTTCGAGAAACAGGCCGGAAACATTCTATTTCTGAACCAACATTCGGTGACATTCTTTTGAGGAGGAGGGCAAAGACCTGTCATGGTGGGTGCCACCAACAGCAATGAATAGAGGTTCTGTTTATGAATTTAGTCATACTGAAAGCTAAGGATAGAAATGACTCGATTTTAATGCAATTCTTTAGCCTACCTCTCCGATGCCACAAAGCAACATTTTGTGTGTTCTTTTCAGTGCTCCTTCAAGCGTTTTGTTATTTTGCGATAAATTTTGAGGTCCCTTGTGTAACGTGTAGCGTCCTGTTTGTTTTGGTTTCTATTTGGCATTCCATCGTGCATCTCTTTTGCGTTCCCTGAGGTCCTTTTGGCGTTCTTTTTCGCGTTCCGTTTTGTGCTCCGCTTTACGTTTCAGTCTTGAGTTCCCTCTTGTGTTCTCTCAGTGTTCGGTTCAGATTTTGCTCCCTTATCGTTGCCTTGTATGTCAGTTTCCATTTTTGTTGCGCATTTTTGATGTACAGTAGCCTGAGGTTTCACACCCAAGAGAGTTAGCACCCACGAAGTTCACACCCACATCGATTCAACTAGTGATCAAGTGCTTAGAATTTCTCTTTCTCTTGCCGTACAAAAATGACAACATAGTGGGCATAATGAAACAAAATCACACAAAACATGTTTATGTCTCGTTCTTTAATCCATTGAAGGTGAAAGTGAACTCAAAATAGATAGTTTAAAATGTGCTCAGGGATGCGAACTCGGTGGGTGTGAACTCGATTGGGTGCGAAACAGCTACTCCCTACTGTAATCATTTTCTGTTCCCTTTTGCGGTCCGTCTCCGTTCTCTATTCCACATCTTTCTGTGTTCCGCTTTGAGTTCTGCTGCTGCATTTCCTTTCGTTATCCTAATATTCCATTTGGCGTTCATTTTGCGTTTCGTTTCGTGCCTCTTTTTGAGTTTTCGCTTCCTTTTTGCTGCTTGTTCCGTCTTAAGTTCCGCCTTGCATTACGTTTTGCGTTCTTCTTTCTCCTTGAAATGCAGAGCATCCACAAGATGTAGTATGCAAATGAACCACACCCAGTCACTCGTATTAAACCGGAGCCTCGATTGGCTGCAGCTGAAGTAAGCGTCTCTAGTAAGCAAAGTATCTCAAGGAAGCCAAGCTTCTCTAATCTCAGCAACTGAAGTAAGTCAAGCATGTCAAGTAAGTTAAGGAGCTGAAGCCAAGTACCTCAAGTAAGCTAAGCGACCTCAAGTAAGCCATGCAACCAACTCCAGTAAACCAAGCGCCTCACGTGCCGTGAATCCTCGAATTAGCGCCTCCCTCAAAGAAAGCGCCCCCCTCGAATAAGCACCCCTCCTATCGGCCGAAATGCAAAATAACTGCCTCCCCGATACCCTCAAACAAGCGCCCTCTCCCCTTTCCTCTGTTTTATGGTCGAGTACTGAGACAACAAAGGTTGTATAGTATTGGTCACAAGCAAGTGATTAGCGACTCATTCAAACAGTACACATTGAACGTCGCAACGGACGGTAGTGAAGATCCTTTGATTTATTACCTACAGCTCAACCAACCTTGTGCAGCAGGCCTAGCGCGGCTCCCGTGGGGGGGGGGGGGGGAGGGCACTGCCATATATGGGCTATATAGGCATGTGCCGCTGTGAAGGGTATGGTTTTCAAGCAGTTTACTCTAGGATAGGGTATATAAATCAGAGCGTTTGGGTCTAGAATAGGGTATCATTTTTCACAAAACTGACTGGTTGGTTGGAGATTTTATCTAGAGTAAGGAAACCAGAAATTGCCACCCAAAAATATAAAAAAATCAAATCGGCAAGTTTAAATGTACGCAAATCAGCCTCATCAGTGTCGATAGATGGGGGGATTTGGGGAGTTTACTCTAGTACAGGTTAGCAAAATTCAGCTGAACTAGCTCTGGTATAGACTAAGGGTTCCAGGGTCCCAGCGGCACATCCCCACCCAGAAATTCCCAAAGTACCCCCACCCCCGGGGACCGGCTAAACGGGTTATATCGGGGGTTATATTACGAAGTTCTTCAAGAGACAGGATCCTTCTGACCGATCATATCTGACCACAATATTTGGGAAAAATAAAATAAGCGTCCCACCTCGAATAAGCGCCCCTCGTCTTCTCTTGTTTTTGAAATAAGCACCCCAGGCGCTAATTCGAGGATTTATTACAGTCATTGCATGCTCAAGTAAGCTCGCTGTGTCTAATTTCGTTTCATCTCGTCATCGGGCGAAACGACTAACTTCCGGTTGTGTGACGCCCTGTCATTGTGTGCTCATCACCTAATCTTTTATGAGTTGAAAGCTGACATCAACAAGATAGTTTGATTCGAAAAGGTGCGTGTTCGGTAGTGCGCCGCTCCATTTGTCTTACTGACGTCTTCTCACTTTCAGGTAAGGTTAACTTAGGCTACTGAATCTTTAATTTAAAACTCTTCATAACGATGTCGAATCCCCGATGTCTCAGCTTGTGTCGATACTTTATTAAAAAGGTTTATTCAAATGTTCTATACCAAGATCACTGGTTATAAAGATGGCGTTCGTTTCATAGATTTTATGATAAAGATTTTTTCTCTCCCGTTCACCTGAACAAGTAGCCGCCGATAAATATCTATTGTTTATTAATACGACTCGGTACAAATATCGAAGAGCTACGGTGAGAGCTATTAACCAGAACATGAAAATCAAAATATGGAAACTATAGTCATCCGGTCGTAAGATGAAAGTAAACAGCCGGGGTATCGTAAACTTGTAACCATTATTGAGAATATTGTAGCTCGTGGCAAACATACATGATATTTGAAAACCTTTGGGAAGATTGTTACATTGTAAATATATCCTCGAAACCCCGAAAAAATCCTCAAGTGAATACCATCAAGCCTACTTCCAGTCATTACTTATTTGTGTTAACTGGAGGCCATTAGAATATGTGAGATGGCAGTGCATTTTATTTATGTCAAATAATTTTTGTTTTTTCATAGTACCTCGTTTCAAAGTAAAAAGATGACAATGATTATCAGTTAAGTAAGGGAAGACGGAGCTTTGGTGACAAAGTTTTAGATTTAAAACAACGGTGTTGCCTCGGGCAACTTTCCTCGTTTCCAGTGGTAACAATATTGACAAAAGTTGCCACTGGAAACGGAACCAGCAGCTCGTGACAACAGCACAAGTTGAACATTAAAACCTGGTCACCAAACTTTCGTCACGCGTTACTAAACTGAGAATCGTAGTATGTAAATACGTTGAAGTATGGTTTTGCCGTTGTCTCAAAACCACACGATCCATTTCTGACCAAAACAAAACAGAATGCTGCGTTATATGGTATTTTATACTGTGCATAGAACATACAGCCAATCAGAATACAGGAAAGCCATTGCATATTCAACGGTATTACAACCAACCTCCTTCTCATCGTGCACCACTGTATTTTCTATGGCTTTGTATAAAATAGTTATGTAATGCTTTCTCATGGAATACCCTGGAATATCTTACTTGCCCCTTTGCTTTTACTTGGCGTAGTCACACTTGACTAAAGGCATGTGTGTATACCAAGAAAATACAAGTGACTTGTGGCATATTATATGGTATACCACTCAAAAGCGTTGCATACATGATACATGTATAAACTAGTATTTTCTTTTTGCTCTGGATAAACTGCATGTTCCCATCCTATCCCATCCTATACAGCCAAGTGCCCAAGCCTCAACAGTGATTTTGGCCATCAAACACTTGATCACATTTAAAAATGTTTCACATGTACCTCTATATTGACCACAGTCGAACGACAGAAATTCAAACCCCCCCCCCTCCCCCCAAGCAAAAAAAAAAAGAAAGAAAAACAAGAATAGTGGTATAAAGGTAAGGGTTATCTTTTCTATTCTTCAATTTTAAGCACAACATTTTAACACCACCCTGCTGATTTCCTAAGATTCAGAACCTTATTATAAATTATTATTTATTATAAAAAGTCTGAGTGATTGAAAATAAGGCAGACTTTGTGCCATTCGTCAAAGCAATTTTGTTTGGATGTGTCTGTGTGGAGTGAGAAATGGAAATAATGTATCTCTACACTAAACCATAAAAGAATGGCTGGTCAGACATTTGTCCACATTTAAACCTCTATTAATAATTGATAGAAAACTGTAACCACAAAATTTAATTCCATGACAAATTTATCTAAATCAACATCAAGTAAAGCACAGATGAACACTTTTTTTACAAGAATTGAAGCCATTAATGTTACATGTTCTGACACTACCTTGCCTTACATTGTCATCACAGCAGTTGAGCCATAACTGAATTAATTGTTCCTTCACATCTAGAAACTAATGATGCAGAAAAAAGGATCAGAGCCAGATTTTTCAGAGCCATGGCATCTTAGCGATGTTGTCTTTGTTGTTGAAGATAAAAAGTTCCATGTCCACAAGGGTACTTTATCCATGTGGTCACCAGTGTTTGAAAACATGTTCTCCCCAGAATTCAGAGAAAAATCAGCAAGTGAAATTCCTCTTCCTGGGAAAAATGCAACTGAAATAAAGGAGATGTTACTTGTCATATACCCAACATCTAAACCAATCAGTGAAAACAACTGCTACTTTCTCCTTTCCTTGGCCAGAGAATATCAGATGGAACAACTTACAGAGCGCTGTGAAAAGTATCTGTTACAGAGAGAGAAAACCCCTCATCAAGCCATTGACTTTCTTGTTTTAGCTAATGAGTTTAACATGGAAGATTTGTGTAAGCAGTGTGTTGAAATTGCCAAGCACATCTCAATAACTGAACTGCGACGTCAAGAAAAGTATGCTTTGATTGCACCAGAAAATGGCAAGCAATTAGCTGAAAGACGAGTGGAATTACTGGAAAACAAAATATTGAGCAGTGAACAACGGGTAAACGCAGTGAAAAAAGAGGTTAAGGATGTGTGTGAGTGGGGAGTGAAGGAGATTGCACGGGTTTTGTACCTTCAAAAAAACCCTGAAGGAAGACGCACTCCCCGTGCCCTTAGTGACTGTACAAAACTGTTGGAAGAAACAGCTCAGGAAAGTAGCGAAGTTAATGTTATGCTGCAGTTGTTATGTCAACGATTCCGAGGCATTTATGAGCCTTATCATGCTTAGGTTCTGTGTTGTGTGGGATCCTCTCAAGTAATGGCACTATATAACATGAAGGGTGTTTCAAGAACACCTTAGTACTTTTCTACATGCTGTAGAAAGCAGCTAGTGGCATGCCCCCTCAATATTTCTCAGTCTCATCTTCCATCTCATGCCACTGGTCCCCAGGCTCAAATTTTCTAGATGCTCTTCATTCATTAGGAATTCATTACATCAAGAATAGAACAGATTGTATATAAACCATATGACATTTCACATCATACTGAACTTTAAAATACATTGTTGCATTGTGACTGTTTTTTTTGTTTTTGTTTTTTTTTTTTTCGCAAATGAGGGTGAATGTAGCAACCATTGTAATGAACGGCTGTAATGGTAAAACCAAAGCATGTTGATTTTAGGATTTTCACTTGTGTTTAGAACAAGTGGAAGACATTGTGTGGTAGTGGCTAAGAAATAGCTAACAAACCCTTTTTGAAATACCAAGAGTAACTATGACACATGGGCTTCATTCCTTTAGATATCATCTGCTAAAAGATGGAATGATTTAATGAATCAGTGTGCACTCTTGGCAATTTTAAAGATTTTAAAGATGGTATTCGTATTTTAAATTTTCAGAATGTTTGTTGTAAATATTTGTTGATTATTTCATAATGATGTAGTTATTAACTTATACTTATTCGATAGCATGGAGTATTGACACTGAAATCCAAATGGAAATATAAAGTTATGTATGTTTATATGTACCCATAAATTTATTATGTCCACTAGTAATAAACAGGCATCCAAAGCATCAGTCAGTCCAATTGTTACTCAATTGTGGGAAGAAATTAGTGAGGGAAATAGTTGGTAGTATTTGTGGTGAATAACAGTAACAGTAATTTTTATTGATGTATACTAAGTTTACAAGCTTTAGTAGCTGGCTGCTTCAGCAGAGCTATTCTGGGTGAGCTACTATTACTTTAAGAGTATTAATATAGTTCAATTAAAAAAGAGAATAAAAGAAAAAAGAAATTAAAGAAATTTGAGTAAATAAACAAAATGAAACCAACATATATATATTATACATAACACATAATGTAAAAATGAAGTAGCGAAACATGGTTGACATAATACAATAGAACGAGTTTTAAACAAATATAATAATTGAGAATGAAATGGGCAAAGACCTTATACTAATACTAATTAAAGAACGAGTACTAATTGAAAAGTGCGAGATATTTAGAGATTTGAATATAGCGCATATCAACATTTATCTCCTCATTTTCGAGAATTTGCAAGAATACTAATTACTTTTAAATTCTTGTTTGAAGGGTGTCTTCCTTAATTCACAGAGTTCTATGGGTCCAGAATACCATTCCATATCTTTACACCGATTCTAGCAAGGGAAAATAACTGATGATTTAATCTCAATTGTTTCACATAATAATTACCAGCTGCTGAAAATCTTGTGTACCTGTTCCGAGCAAATAAAAAATCCAGAGATATTTGGCAGAGCATGATGATTTTCAACATCATGTAATAAACAGGCAACAGATTTGCAATGGAGCACTTTTATGGGAAAAATTCCTGAACTAACAAACAGAGGAGCACTGTGAATTTTGAAATACAAGAAATGCATTATTCGGAACACATGCTTCTGTAGAATTGCAATTTTCTTGAGATGTACAATAATTATTGTGGCTTGGCCCCAGGCAATCAGACCATAGGAAATCAATGGTTTGATTAAGCGATTGTCATCTCGCCTACCGCGAGATGAGATGATGATGATGATAATAATAAAAATAATATAATAATAATAATAATAATAATAATAATAATAGTAATAATAATAACTTTATTTACATGTCAATGAGATTTAGCATTGCTGCTAATTGGGGACACCTAAAATGAGTTACAACATGGCATTTGAGTAGTTTGTTGTTGCAGCTTTGAACACAAGGAACATCTCAGCTCTGGTATATTGGATTTATTGACCACCTCAGTGACATATTTTTTTATGTGATACTGAAAAAATGTGGATACAGTGGGATTTAAAACTATTACCTATAAAAAGACAGGTTATGGTTTTCACTTACATGAAATCAAAACTTACAAAATACTAGCCAATTTATGCCATACATTCACTTTTATTTCTTTTACATCCTCAAACCACTTTTATTGACCATAATAAGATGGTGAACAATGCTCTCAACATTGCAGAGAAAAATCCTTAAGGCATGGTAAGGGCAACATCAGCCTTAACCCACAAATGGGACCAAGCCAGAATTAGGTGGGATGCAAACGCTGTAACCACTGCACCATCCCTACACACCAATGAATTTTGCCATCTAAAGACCAAATTCCCCGGTTTTCTGGCTTTTTCTTGTCTATAAAAAATATCTCTAACTTAAAGTGATGTATGGTAACACCAACAAGTGAATAGTAGCCATTCAGAGTAGCCCAAGAGCCAGTCAAACCATGAGGAATGATAGAATGTACCAATGGCCAGCATCACAAAGGGTGTGGCTTTGAATCCTATTGAAGAAATTCTACCTACTCACCACATGCTGCACTTCATCAAATAACTTATTAGCAAATCCATTATCACATGACATGTTTTATCACTCACCTTTACCCTTTTTTGTTTGAAGATGAAAAGTCTGACATAAAGAGATCAATGGTATAATGTATACACACTCTCGTGTTTTGTTTGAATACCCCAAGCAATTTCAGTCCAGGAGGTCAACCCATACCAAATTTCAGACCAAATGATAAAAGCTGACCCATTTTCAGACCAAATTAATATCCATTTAGGGTTATAAACCTCTCAATACAAGTAGACACTGTTGACTTGGGACCAGAAAAAGTGTCTACTTATGGAAAGTCAAAATTGTTAGGTTTGTAATAGCCAAGCTCCGGCGGCCCAAAGGGTTGTCAAGTGGAGCCCCATACTCATATAGGAAAGAAAAGGAAACCCAGCGGTATTGCTCGTGGGCTCATACGCACAACAGCGACAGTGACAGAGTTGTGCAACATGGTGGTCACACTCCAAATAAAAGGTTGACAGAGTCCAGCAGCCTTGGTTTACCGTGTACTTCTTTGATATTGGACATCATGTTATGATCAACTGACACCTGTCAAATCAAGGTATCCACTGACCAGTATCAAGTGACCATATCCTGGGCTCAAGTTTACAGCTCATCGAGGCCACATGTTTTTTTGAAGTTGACCGCTGACCTAGTGTTGGTTTTCAATTGGATCATGGGCTCATGTCTGGATAACTTGTTGAAAACAGGGCAGGATTGTTTGGAAGCCGGTTAATGCTAACCCAGGATTAAAAGTTAACCGAATTATAACTTTTTCATTTATACAAATGTTTTTTGCTGCTTTGTTTTGTGATATGGTGATTATTAAAACTCAAAACAGAAGGCCAAACAATATACAGAAAACCTCACCGCAAAGTTAGAAAACTCAAATCAAAATTCTACCTTCTCCCGGGTTAGCTTAATCGGGCTCTGAACAACCCAGCCCAGGAGCTATGCTTTTAGGCTAGCCTAAATCTATATATTATGTAGCTGAACCATGATAAGAAGTCTGTTTATAAAAGACCTCCATCTATGGAAGGTGTCCGTTACTGGAGGTTTGACTATACTAAGCTTCATAGCAGAGCTCCTGTGGGTTGAAGGGCACGAGCAGAACCCCATACCTAGGAAAATTTGATAAATAACCTATCAAGCTAAAAAATTGTGGTCGTCATGTGATTGTGCATATGTATGTCCCTCCACCCGTATGCCACTGGTGCAAATTTACAAGCTCTCAAGGTCTTGTTTCATTCATGACACAGGAAATATTACTCAAATTACAGTGTAGTGTGAATAATTAACTTGAACACACTGAATACAAAACTGCACATCTTTGAAATTTTTCCGTTTTTCAATGAATTTCTGGGCTTGTGTTAATGACAAGTTTCTTTAACATTTCTTTCATTTGGCAATCTTCCATTGAGAATTTTATGCTTTAAAAGCAAACAGGATTTGCTTTTAGGCTTGGATAAATCTGTATATTATGTAAGAGAGTACCATATGTTTGGGGATTATGAGAGATAAAAATGGTACATAAACATGACGGCAAAATCAACATGTAATAAAACTTGCTAGAACAAGATATCACATTCATGCAATCCATTCTCTTATGTGCATGTATATTTAATAGAAAATATATGTATTTTACTTGTTCAAAAAACGTATCTTTTGAACAACATCTCTATTTTACATCAATTGGCTATTAATTTAGCCGTGGCCAAAAAACTGACTGTTCAAAATCTATTTTGTCAACTGACCTTTCACAATATTGACTTTGAAGGAATGAATAATAAATTAATATCGCACAAGCAGATTATATTATGTGTTGTTATTTTGTTGGTCTTCTATAAATTGCTTGAGTGTTGCTGAATCAACTGGAATGTACAGATATTCTACACCATCAGTACCCTGCAATGACACACAAAGGAAGGATTTACAATACGTCTACCCTTACCTAATCGTACCTTTTTCGTATGCTTTAGTGGAATATCAGGTGAGTTTGGTTGAGTCATGGTTTGTATTTTAAACTTGACTTTGTCTCACCAAAATACTCATGATGAGAACAAACGAGCCTGATATGCTGCCAAAGCATACCAAACAGGTACAATTAGGTATTTATGGTACCCGAATTCAGCCAAGTGACCATGATGTCGTAGCCATATCAGGTGAGTTAGCCATGGCTTCTGAATGGCTAATTGCGAATTTGGGTATGGTAATGATACCTACTAAATTTACATTTGGTGACTAACTGACAAGTAGAAAGAAGTGAAAGCTTTAATAGACTAAGTACTGCCGTACTGTCTGTTTGCATTAAAAATGGCAATGTTTCCTCTTACAATTGAGGAATGCTGTAGTGTAAGGGGAGGGTAACCCCACAACAAATAAATGAACAGTAAAATGAGTAAGAACACCATTTTTAAGTATGATAAATATCTATCACAAACGTTGGGCTGAAAAAACAAAACTACCTCAAAACTTCTCTATAGCACTACATGGTATACAGTACAACAAAGAAAATAAAACTACAAGTACATTGTAGTGGGAGGCGCGGGGGCCTCATGGTTAGTGCGCTCGTCTCCGGATCGGGCAGTCCAGGTTCGAGCCCTGGCCGGGGACATTGTGTTGTGTTCTTGGGCAAGACACTTTACTCTCACAGTGCCTCTCTCTAACCAGGTGTATAAATGGGTACCGGCGAACTTAATGCTGGGGGTAACCCTGCGATGGACTAGCATCCCATCCAGGGGGGAGTAGAAATACTCCTAGTCGCTTCATGCTACAGAAACCGGGATAAGCTCCAACCTGATGGGCCACTTGGCTCGCATGCAGACTTTACCTACCTTACATTGTAGCCTGCAAACAAGCTCTTCACAGAGAAAAGAAGGAAGGAAAGGAGAAAGGGAAGAAGAGTCTGCTCATATCGTTTAGAACTCTAAATGATGCCAAACTCCCATGGACAACTTAACAAAGCTGTGCTTACCAAATGGTTCTCAAAGAATAAAACAGCTACTGTCAAATGTGCTTACTACCACATACATCCTGCTGTCACTATGTTACATTTTAATAGTGACATGTTCCCGGGGCGATACTCTGTAAATCATTGGCTGGGGTTGTGCCACTGGGACACTGAATACTAGACCATGATCAGCTTGACCTTGCAACCCTATTCTAGACAAGGCACCAAATACCACTACCCTATAACAGACACGGTATTTTCCATGCAGAAACTGTATAATAATAACAATAACAATTTATATGCCATGCAGAAACTTTATAATGATAATAATAATAATAATAATAATAATTTATCACTATCAAAGTCCAACATACACTAACTGAACCAATATCTTACAAAGCCACTTTCAAGTTTCAAATTCTATTATAGAACCTCAGGTGAAGAACCCTATTCTAGACTAAATTATTTCTACGCTGGTCACTTTTCCAGTAAATTACACCCTATTCTGGACCAAAACTGTAAGATTTCTACACCCTATCCCAGACTAAACTGCCTGAAAACCATACCCTTCACAGCAGCACATACCCATATAACATATATATGGGAATACCCTGCCCCCAACCAGGTGACATGTGTACTTAAAGCTAACAAGAAATTTGAATGAGTGCTATAACAAGCCAATACTCTTACTAGCCAAATGAACTGAATACATGTAACTGTCAAGTTGAATCACCTTTTTGGAAGTTATAAGCTTGTGATCACGGAATTCTATTAGCTGTGCTTTCAATGTGGAGTCACTGTTTACCAAGAACTGTTCGCGACATTTAGAGTAACAAGCATTAAATGACAGACCTGGAGGAAAAACAAGACATGGTTATGACTTCAGTTCAACTCCATGACCTAGATATGGCACTAATAACATTGCCAGCCAGCTAGATGATTAATAAGTATGTTTACATACAGTACATTATAGAACAGCCTGGATTGAATATTTCATGAATAACAAAAGTCGAAGGGATGAATAAAATATGGACAAAACACCACCAAAGAGACTAGCTGTGACACAGCATAGTCTATCTTGGTGTTCACCTGTTAATAAAATATTCATGACTAACAAATCTATTTTAAAATTTTTATTGAAATTTTCCCATTTTTGCACGTTTAGTTTTAATCCAGTGCTGAACCTTTCAATAACCTGCAAAACTCTGCTCTATTAACTTTGCCATTAATCATCTTTGTACACCTCTCAAGGAACAGAAGTATACTCCCACAGGTTTTACGTCTGTGGGTTGTGATTGGAGGATTTCAATTGCTTTTCTTGTTATAGAATACTTGGAGTAAAATTGTATGACATTTTATAGATTTTAGTTTTATGTATCATTCTTATCACCTTATTCTAGAGTGCATAATTATTAATAAATACTTTGTTGTGGGATTAGTGCAATGGCACAGCCTGGTTGAAGCCCTGCTTACAAATAGATATATATACATGAACACAAATGAGGGGTAAGAAGCTCTAGACTTGAAGACATGAAGACATGACTGACTATCACAGTTATATACACTACTTAAGCAATTAATTAAGGCCTGAAAACAATTCAGGCTTGAAAGAGATTCGACCTCTGCAATACCGTTGCAGTGCTCTACCAACTGAGCTATCAAACCAACGGGGATCTCTGGACTGTTAAGCTTAATACTTAGGAATGAAGGATGATAACCAACAGCTGAAGTATGAGCTCACTTACCAATATAACAGCTATTGTCCTTCTCCTCGAGCTGGTGTCCTGCTATCAGGATGAAGATGCCACGAGCATTAGGAGTCAAACTACGGAACACATGAACCAGGGAACTAAGAGCCAGTGCTCCTGTGTGCTGTACTAGCAGAGAATTCTCATATGATGTTTCTTCCTTGTATGGCTCAAATGATGTCACATCAAACCATGACCAGTTAAAACGTCCCAACTGAGTATGATTCCAAACTGAAAAGATTCCATTTCAGTGGAATTAACCATTACACTCTTACTAACAATTACACAAAAGCCATGCTAATTCCCTGTCTCATTCAGTTTTGGTAGGTTAAAAAAATTAATGAAACTATTTACTCACAGTAGTTGTAAGTTAACTTCAACAAAATATTTTATAACAAAAGATGGTTTCTATGAACAAGGCTCAATGTTTTAATCAACTGATTTTGGTTGCCAGTGTGACTACACTTGGCTGTGGAAAACTAACTTAACATAATTGAATAAAATAAATTACAATATTTAGAGGAGAAACCTCATCAACCTTAGCTGGTTTTCATGCAGGTCCTCTATCCTGATCGAATTGGAATTTGGAAATGTTGGTCTTTGAGGAGGGAGGAAAAGTGGAGAACCCAGAGAAAAACCCTTGGAGCAAGGGGAAAACTAACAGCAAGCTCAACCTACATATTACACTGGACCAGAATCCAACCAGGGCCACATTGGTGGGAGGTGAGCACTCTCACCACTGCACCATCCCTGCTTACCAATAAGCTTTCAGGCTTGGTTGTTGAGAATAAAGAGAAAGAGTGAGTGTTTCTACCCACCATCAAATTTTGCAGATAAATGTAGTTTGAAGGGTTTATGATGTCCCTCGTAAAGATTAGGCCAACTTCACATAGTTGGAGCAACTTTGAATATATTTTCCACAAGCAGGTCTAAACATTGACTCCAGTGATTCATTTAAAATTTCTAGATTAGTGCTGTCCTTGATTTACTCACTAAGAGGTGCATTGATGTGATCAATACTAGCAATGACATGAAGAGCATCAACTTCTGCAAGAAGGCTGAGGATTGTCTGAGTCTGAAATACAATCAAATAAATTAACCAAAAAATTGTCCAGAAATTACCATCAGTTATTAAACACATACAAATATACTTATCTCTAGCTTCTCCACACACCCTTACCTCCCATTTATTATGCAGGAAAAGGTTTCAAAAACTTTAAAAAGTTTCTTTAAATTCCTGATTCTGTAAATTAGACTTACAAAACTGAAGTGTTTGATTTTAAAGACAGGCAATGTGCATCCTGATGAAGTATCCATTTATGTAAAAAACTATTTACCATACCGTACAGTGTATTTACATATTTATATTTATATGTTTTCCATAACAGTTTATACTCATCTGATAGTTGGATTTCAAAAGCTATTAGAAATGCTGGCATGTGAAAAAAAAATGCTTGCTCAATGTATCACTGATTTGTCAAAGTTACAGTTCCCTGAGTCAACAGAATTCGTACATGTCACCACTCAGGAACTTTCTTAATCATTACTTCTTACTTAAATTTAGGAAAACAAAGAGCATATGTAAAAGGAAACACTTCAGCAATGTATTATGGTTCATTGAATCTCTAGGGTATATGTGGTGGACATTTGCCCTCACTTTAAAATTTCACAAACCCTTTTCCTTTAATGAATGGAACACAAAGAAAAACACTCATCAAGCTAATTTGATTTTTTAAACCACACTTAGTCATATTAAGTAATACACACAGGCAGTCCATACTTACCTTTTTGGATCTTAGCATAGAGCCATCAATATTATGAATAATTATAAAAACCTCCTCTGGACCTAAAACATACCACAAAATAATGAAGTCAATAATTAAGATGGTATTCATACTTTAACTTGAAGGTAAACAATGAAGGCAGTGTTACAAATTTCACTCTAACATGATCCTCTCTCAACCAGTTCAACTCCATGTCATTCAAACTCTTCCATGTTACCTACATACACTTTAAAGTGCAACTCAAAACAGCAGCTTTATACATGCTCTGATGCACGATCACACAGACCTGTATATTCACTATAGCTGTTAGAACATTAATGCTTTTTCTTTGCACCAGAAGACTGTAGCATAATAAACATTATCTTTTCATCATGTCTTGAAAGGAGGACTTCGTACAGCTAGGACAGGAGCGTCTCAGATCTACACAAAAATTTTGCATTCCAAATATTTCACTCTAACAGTACAAAAACTGTTGAAGTGTGATACCACTAACATTTCTTACTGCTGAAACTCTGTTTGATAAAGTCACACTGATCTGTCACACTCTTGAATGATCCATCGTGCATTAAAACCTCCTCAGTTATTATATTGAGAACCTTCAACAGTAAAATGTTCTCATTAGTAACAGTGTAAGCAAAATACTGTAACATTCTGAAAGCAACACCCATTGCTACTTGCAGATAAAGCAGCCCTTGCTTTTTTCTCACTATTTATTTGTGTGTACTATTTCTGGTGGGTCAGCATCATCAAGAAGGCCTTGAGATGGAACCCACTGGGGGAAATAAAAAGTAGACGTGATCTGAAGAGTTTTGGATGAGCCCAACTCTTGGCAGCTACATCCCTGTGATGGGTAGCTAAAGCATGTTCCATATACATGTCTGAGAAAATCTACCTTTAGATACTGTTTTGAATAAAACTGTATCATGATCATCTCATAGTTTTGCTTACAAGAGACACAACATTATAACACTGTGATGTTGTCTCACTTTTAGCACGCATGATTGGTTGAAAAATTGAAAACCTTTACTGTGCACTAGTTCATCTCTACGAACTATTCAATGTAAAAAGGAGCTTTAAGCCCCAGCCAAACAATCGCAACAGTTTAATGCAACATATCGCAACATTGTTGGCCTAGTATTTGCAAGCCTCGGCCAAACAATCGCAACATTTCGATGCAACATATTGTAACATTGTTGGGCACAACATATTGCATGCATTTGGCCACCCTGTTGTGACGTGTTGTGACATGTTGGGTGTTGCAAATCAAACTAGTGCACATGCCCTGGTGACACATTGTTGCACAAACCTGGCCAAACGAGTAGAACATCATACAACATCCACAATTGTTGCATGAAAACTTTGACCATTTTCAAACTTGAGCCAACAACACCCAACATGTCACAACACATCGCAACACAACACATCACAACACATCACAACAGGATGGCCAAATGCACGCAACATGTTGTGCCCAACAATGTTGCAATATGTTGCGTTGAAATGTTATGATTGTTTGGCAGGGGCTTTATGTAGGCAACAAAAGGCAGGTAACTGATTTTAATCATTCAAAGTACAGTCAAAGCTTTCGTAAATGACCACCTAAGAAATTCAAAAAATGGTCACAACTAGAGCTGCTCCCTTACAAGGATGAGCCCTCGTAAATAAGAGCTTCAGAAAATCATTAATAGTTCATAAAGAAAAAACAAAAGAAATTAATGTTCAGTGAGTGCCTTTATATCTGATATAGACAGGGCTAAACTGCACTGTACAAGATCTTTATCAATGAACCATCAGCACAGCGTGCAGTTTCATTCAAGTGTTGATTTATATGTAAAAGATGCTGAGTGGTCACTTAAAAGAGTTTAAAAACAAAGGAAAAGTCCAGTTGGGTAATCCCAAGAGTGGTTGAAGTCACTTATGGGAGTGGTCCCTTACAAGAGTTTTTCAATTACAAAGTTTAAGTCACAGTTCAAACAGGGTTTCACAAAGATGGTCGTAACTAGAGCTGGTCACTTATGAGAGTGGTCACAAGGAGAGCTTCGACTGTAGTCGGTTTGTGAGTCACTACACAAGCTACTCACGTAAGAAGGTGAGACCACTTGCACAAATAATGTATAATGTTCAGAATGTGACCTGCATCTTTCAGACTGATTTCCAACTACATGTAATCTGATTCACAGTGTCACAAGCTAATCAGAGTCCTGACACATCAGCTGGACACTTAGCTGGATGCTCTACTTGTGGAAGGTAGGTAAAGGGTAAAGTCTGCACACAAGTCAAAAGGCCCACCAGGCTGGTACTATCTCTGGTTTCTATGTAGCATGAAGGTGACTAGGAGTATTTCTACTCCCCCCTGGATGGGACACTAGTCCATTGCAGAGTTACCCCACAGTATTAAATTTATCAGTACCCATTTATACACCTCGGTGGAGAAAGGCACTGTGAAAGTAAACTGTCTTGCCCAAGAACACAACACAGTGTCCCTAGCCTGGGCTTGTACCCGGACTGTTCGATCATTTACAGTACTTTACCTATAAATTGTGTTATAACATACATAAAGAATTCAATTGAATTGAGAGTTGAGCGCACTTAACCACGAGGCCATGTAATACAATGTATGATTTGATCTTATTGCCTCTTGATCCTGTTGGAAACATGATTAAACCATAACTTATTGACACACACATGTACACGGTATATAATTACTTCATAAAACACTTACATTTTTAATGGTGAGACTAGGAAAAAAGCCATTGACTACAACTTGAAGGTATCGAGAAAGCTTAGAGGAGCGAAATTGATCAAGTAGAACTTTTTTAGATCCAAGGCCATAGAGAAGAATATTGAATCCATTTCTTAAAATAAAAGTATTAGGTCCAACTGTAAGTACACAAATGAATTAGATTAAGAATAAACTTTATTATTATATAGACACCACTGTTTTACTGGAAAATACACCACTCGTAAAATTCATACGAAACCACATCCAGGACTCGGGTGGCATATTTTCCATATCCTCACTAGTGAAGATATCAATGATTTCACTGATATCAAGTTTGTATCTTAAATTGTACTTAAATTCATTGGTGTATGATCGAAACTCCTCATAAGTCTGGCAATCTTCAGAAATCCTCAGGAATCTTCGGGAATTTTCAGAAAGTGTTTGACAATGTTCGTGTGACCTTCGGACAAGTCCTGGAGAATCTTTGGAAATCTCTACTCAACAAGCAAAGCTTCAAGGGCAAATATGCTAGCTTTAAGAACATCAAGGCAAGGCAAACTATCAGACTGTCACATGAACAGTCTTTTGTCTTTACTGTTCACCACTCCATTTTCTTCTGCACGCCAGTTCAAAAATCATATGGAATTATTTTCAACTTTTTTAGATGAAAGGCATGAAAGACAAACGTAAAATTCAAAAAAGAAAACAGACAAAAACCCACTAAGTGCAATTTCACTTTTTTTCTATAAGCCCGCTTGTTTACAGAAAAATTTTCACAGATGAGTACTGTATACATTATGTATCCAGGTATTTTCCTTGGACAAGCACTATGGGAAGATAGAGTCTTTCTGAAGTTGAACACTCCATCATGTGAGCAATTTAAACCAATAAGAATCGGACAAAATTTAGTGGTGAACTATTAATGAATCACAGAATTATGTTCACATGCTAAGTACTGTATTTTTCCTGCACAAGGTGGTTTAAGTTTTAAGTTAGGAGATGAAATCCCAGAGTGGGATTGTATATGCATAATTTATACCATTTGGTAATACATAATTGAGCAATGTCTTGTACATCTTAGAACTGTACACACCTTAAATGAAACATCCACTTGTCAAACAGAGCTTGTAGTTTGTGGTACAATTCAAATCTTTCCTCTGGATGGGAACTGGACACTTGATTTAACTGAGACAGCAGTTTCTGCGCACCAAAACAGCACACGTGAACAATATCAGAAAGAATAATATTATAATCACTGTTGTAAATTAAAGTGACTGCTAAGTAAATTATTTATTTTAAAGTAAGGTGGCTATGAAGAAATGTTTGCAAGTGCACCACCTCAAGAGGAAAAAAGAATCATACAACACTAACTGAAGATAAATTCAGAGGCATACAAAAATTGGCTGATAGATTGACTGCCTGCCTTCATGACTACCCAGCCACATGAATGAATAAAGTATTGGTCAGTAATACTACTGCCTTTAAAAGCTTACTTGTTGATCCATCCGTGGCATGTTTAGTTTTGAGAGAGTATGATCAGATGTTACACACTTAGAACTTTGCTGCTCAAAGTACTCTTCCCGCGCCTCCTCTATCTGAAGCAAAACAGAAATACAATGTAAGAAAATTAAAGATTATCACATTAAAGAAATTCCAGCAAGACATTATAAATAATGGCAATTGGCCTATAGACCTTATACAGTATTCTCTCTTGTTCCATTACCATGCAAAGAACAAACAAGAAGTGTCCAGTGACTACCTAGTGAATGTTAACTATTCTGTGTCATCACCAGTGAAGATAAGATTCAGACCCAGCTTTGCCATAAACAGCCCAGTGAAAAAGCCAGTGAGCTAAGCTGAATAATATTCCAGTATTCCAGTTTATTATATGGCTAGCTCCGTGAGCGGGCAAGATGAATCAAATCCTGCTCTGTGATTGGCTACCTGAGCGGGCAAGATGGAGCTATCTTGCCCGCTCAGGACTACCCGCCGTGTTCCACAAGAAAATTTCCCCGAAAGCCATGTAATAAATCCTTTATTGACCAAGCTTGTTCAGTCAAGATGGCTGGATATTGGCCTTGTTCTTTTTTTGCGAGTTTATGGACCTCGACTCCATCTCAGTCCATAAACCTCGACTCCATCTCAGTCCATAAACACGAAAAAAAAAGCACTTGGCCAATATCCAGCCATCTTGACCTCACACTTGGTCAATAACCCATACATAAAATCCTATTGGTATGGCATGCTTAGTCCAATCTAAGCTGTCACACGATCATTATGTTTCCAAACATCCTAACTCTCTATACATAATAATTTACCTGAGTTGTATTTCCTCTAGTCACTCTCTTCAGAACTCTGGTGAAACGGCAGAAAAATGCTTGTTTTAGCATCATTTGGTAAGTAGTTGTGAGGGTACAGTGAGGGAGGTTAACAAAGCAGATAGCACAAAAGTACAATTGTCCTAGGAGTATTAGGATTAAATTTAGCTTCACAGAATAGACTGGTACACGAATGGAAGGGGTATTGTGAACTCTCACAACACAATAGCAAGATGGACACCTTCAGAGCCAGCTCTTGGATGTAAGACACCTCTAAAGGTATACAATAACCTTGAGTTTACAGTGGCATGCTAAATGTAATAGAGCTGCTTGACGTTAAGTTCAAACAAGTCAAATGATATAATTTAATACCTTGACGTTGTTTCATTAGCAGTTACTGGTCCACTGTTTGAATCAGAATCCTCTGAATCTGAGTCTCGTTCAACACCTACAACAATACAACAATGACGCTAAGTCACGGAATTTTAGGTAATTTTGCTTATTTTTGTCAACTATGAGTTCTAATCTTTAAATTGACTGCGTTGCAGTTTTTAATTGGTAAAATCCCGGCCACATATCAAAGAAGGATAATTTCCGAGAGTTGTAAATAGTATTTTTATACAAATTGACATAAACTTCAATTTTCAGTTTTGCTCCTTTATGCCCCTTTTTGGCTTTCCAGTGTTTCTTTTGACTTCTTCTCTGTTTTCAGTCATTATTATGATACATATAATTCAGTTAATTCTACAACCATTCGACAAGAGCTAATTAAAAATTGCCTAAAATTGTGTGACACTCGAGTGTGTGGAGTCACAGTAACCTAATGGTTAGAGCCCTTGACCCTGCATCAAGCAGTCTGGGTTCCAGCGCTGGCAGGGGTTATGCTGTTGCATTCTTGGGCAAGACACTTTACTCTCACAGTCCCTTTCTCCATCCACAAGTAAAAATAGGTATCACAGAATTTACTGCTGAGGGTAACCCTGTGATGGACTGGCATCCCATCCAAGGGGAGTAGAAATACTCCTAAACACTTCATGCTACAGAAACCAGGATCTAAGCTCTGGCTGTAACAGTATGGAACCCATGGCCCAATGCAGACTTAACCTTACCAATCACTTATAAGTGATCATATGATACTACAAGAAAATTCACTACCTGACAAGGGAATTCCATGATAAATTTCACACAAAAAACCAATATCGCAAGAATTGCGATATAATGAGTGCGATATCCGTTTTTCAAGTCAAATTTAATGTGGAATTCACCAGTCAGGTTACAAATTTTCCTTGAATCACACAGCCTTCTTTCTAAATGAAAGAAAACGCTATTTCATTTATGTCTGTGTGAAAAGCCATTCCAGTTGAATCAACTATTAAGACTGTCAGGAGCCAGCGAAAAGAAATCCAGCTAAAATCAGTGAGCTTTGTGGACGGCGACAATGGTTTTGAAAACATGATTAAAAGATCATTGTTTCTAATTGTTCTTGAGTTGTTGTTTTGTTGCCACTCCAGTGCAATAGCATGCAAAGCCTCACTTTCAAGAATCGCAATACCCCGCCTAGGTAACCAATCTGCAGGATGAGATGATTCTCAGAGCTATGCCATTCTACTGTATATCACGGCATAATACCATGTACCTGCTAGTTTGCTAATTACAGAGCATTTTCCTGCCAGTCTTATTTTTACAATTTTAATATCCATTAAGGACGACATTTTTGCGAAAACAGGTTTTTAAGATTCTTAACCCTTATCCTGCATATATCCACCATGTATCAACACTCAAGCATAAAATGTGAAATTCCACAAATTTAGTGAATATTTTATTGAAATTTGTTTACTTTGAGATATTGATGAATTTGATTTTGAATGAATTGCTGTTAGTAGGCAAACATTTGCAAGAACAAAGAACATAGTTTGTTGAATTTTCTCTCAATGCATTTGCATAGTGCTGTATAACTCATCCATGTACACTAAAAATTCAAAGACCAAAACTAGAATCTACCCTGATATAGGAAACAAAATTAATATAATTATAACTTATAATACAACCACTGTTTAATGTGAAATAGTATTAGTTCCAATCTCTTAAAGTGTCAAAAGCAAAAAGTCTATAATGTATGTGAAGAAAACTTCATAATATTATTATCTTGTTAGTGTGCAACAAGAGACACTTATAATCACACCTTTCAAAAGAACAGCTTTTCTTCTGTGACGCAAAGAATACCCTTTGTTATTGTTTTCATCTGAGGATGCATTTGCCTGTAAAAATATATTTCACTTTGAGTGTTAGCAAATGGGATGGATATACTGTGAATTTCCACCATTGTTCCAAAATCTTTTCTACAAACTACATTGTAACTTGTTGACCATATTAAAAAGGCCAGTAACCAATAGGCCATGTTCAATATATCAATATTCCAGCATGGCTCTGATGCTTTCAGGACAAAATTAAAATTTTTTAAAGTTTCTTTTGTCTCTCAATTCCCAAAAGAGACTTGGATACAAAGAAAACACCACCAAATAAAGAAGTTTGTCCTGAAAGCCTCGGACCCATGTTAGAATATTGATATATCGATCATAGCCCATTTACAAAGACTGACTGAGCTTTTGTCCACTCCAAGAATACAATAGTCAGAATAAAATTTTGCAATGAAAATGGATGACAAAATGAAATGTTCTTAGTACTTAATTCGATTACCATTTTAACTTAAGATTAAACTTACAATAGAATGATGAATTAAGACGTAAATTTCAATAATCCAGGTTCAAGAAAACACAGACTCAGTGATTGGTATGAGATGATAGGAAATACACATAAATATAACAACAATAAATATTATTAATTATAACAAATACAAATTTGTTTGAGCAAAGAGAAAGCAAAAAGTCATTTAGTCATTGTGTTCCACCAGCCTTAATGCCATTCAAGAGAAGGATGTACTCCATTCCCAAGCATAAACATATTTCAAAGCAAAAACTAAGAGAAAGTCTTAAGTTTGTTTTCTCCTGCATTTCAGTTCTCTACAAAATAATTAGGTACCTGGTCAGCATTTGAGGCAGGAACAATCTCTCTTGTGTCTGAAATGTAATTTTCCTATAATATTATATCAGGTATCAAAAATGCATATTCCCCATTTAAAATTTTAATTAAAATTAATTTTCATATGTCAACCTATGGCCCAATCATAAGTGATTATTCTGTAGAAATCCAGGGAGGAACTGACTGAATTCAAGGTTCAAATAACAATCTGTGATGTTTCACAGGACAAACATTCCAATAGGATTAGTAGGGCAGAAGTAAAAATTCAATTAAAGGGAACAATTCTGTGTCTCAGAGTTTCACATGATTTGTCACTCCTGAAAATAACTTTAATGACCAAATGTTGCCTCAAATGCCATATTGTTGACTATAAATTATATTAAATTACACTAAACAATAAAAGCAATAGCCATGATACTTTTGCCTTTCTTGTTGCTCTTTGGAGTCTTCCTCTTGTTGCATGGTGATGCATTCTGAATATGAGCTGGTGTTTTGTTGTGAATTGCCAAGGATGCTATAATATATACATTGTAAGAAACCAAAAAAATCATCACTACAGTAAGATTCACAACATTCATCAAACTCTAATTTCTCAAAGTTTTGTAATTACATACAGTGATTAATTAAGTGGACCCTACGTAAACAGACAGCCTCTATTAAGCGGACAGTCTGGTCCCAAAATTAGTGTTTTATCTGAACCAGTATTTACTTGTATGTTGAGCAGACACTTCTGTGGTACTTATTTATGTGCTACATCCCCTTCGCCAAAAAAGTGTCATATTACACCCCTACTTCCCCATAACGGCCACCTCTCTACAACAGCCTGACTTTCCTCTGTTCCCAGGGTGGTTGTCATGAAAAGGTTTGACTGTTATAATACTATAATATCATACCTGCCTCAGCTAACCCACCACGCCGCTTAGGAGTCTGAAAACCAAACACTGTTGATCCACTCATTGGTGTCTTACAATCAGTACCAAGACCTACAAAACAAGCATAATTTTAATGCCCTAAAATATTTTTGACAAGGACTTTAAAAAAAAAAAATTATTACCATGTTGTCTTTGATGGTGACTTCCTAGAAGGGATCACATTGAACCAAATAGTAAAATTACTTTTTATCACCTGGGCTCCAAAGCTCTAACTCATAACTATATGAGGTCATGTATGCAAACATTTTTTTTGCTCTTGGACATGCAACTTAGGCTATTGCAAAAATAAAGCCTGAAAAATTCATGACTCCAACTTATGACCAGTGCATTACCAGGGCTGTGCTCTACCAGCTATTACCTCTTCAGGCTTTTCTGGCCTTGGCAGCTTCAACGTTTTCCCATTGCAAGTCTTTGTTTTTGTATGAAATTTCAGGGCTTGGATTCAAGTCCTCTCTCTATTAGCCGGTAGCCAACCCTCAGCTTTAAATCTTTGTCTTTAAATCTTTATTCTGTGGTTCAAATATATGACCTATACCTACAGGTGTCACTAACTCACAACCCAACCAGCTCTTAACTAGCTTGATCATCATGATATTTTCATTTTGCTACAATAAAAAAAGAGGTATCTAGTAGAGCAGGAGACCTCCAAAAGAACCACCTGGCTTATAACAGAAGCCACCTTAATTGTTTACATAGTTTAAACTTTAAGCTTTGTGTGCATAGCAATACTGCCAGTATGCATTGTGCAAGACTTCCATGCTGAGAACTTTTTAAATTCCACGCTAAGCGCCTGGCAAGTGACCACAGTCCCACACTGAAGAGTGCTATTTTCAAAGCACCAACACAACACAGATGGGAAAATTGGCTAAAATGGATCATATAAGATCCCGGTTATTGGCCAAGATATTGGGGATAAAGAGAAGTTAAGAAACCATGGTAATCACACCAAATTCATCTTGTGTAGTTTAGCGTTAATACACCAGCACCAGCAAATATAAATGTGCTCGCTGTTATACACCAAAAACCACAATCACATGCTGGTACGCCATAAAATTTTAAAGACCACACCAAAGATCTTCTGCATAACCTACATTGACTCACCCTGAACTTTGCCACAATTTGCGTCTTATCATGCCTATCAAAAGTTGATAATATAAAAAAATTTCACCATGCCATTTCTGAATTATAAGCCCCTAAAGCTGTAATTAAGGCTGCTTTCAGGAGGTCATACTGTTGCTATGGTAACCTATTGCATCACAAAAATGATAACAATGTGTTCACCAATGATTGGGCAGTTTTTTGATACCATGATTGTAGCATCAAGTGAGTAGTTTTACACAAACCATCAAAATCTAAGTGCTGAAAACTGTTTTGAGCCACCTTAAACCAGGAACACCAGAATAGCAGCATATTGCTAACCACTAACTGTTTACAACTTCCAAATGAAAAACTAGCTGTTATCTGCCAAAAATTATATTGAAATCCAACTGTAAACATGTACCTGCTGATGGCGTAGTATACACGCCAAAGAAGTGCGAGACATGCAAATGTTTTACTTACTGGGGAAAAAACGTAACGGGCACAGTAAAAGTTTAAAAAAAGATCAATAACTTTACAAAACATGTGGATACCCCTACATTTTATGTTATGAAATGGAAGTGGCAAACATATTCAATAAGTGCCTAGTTTCTGGTGGTGAGCAAATTAACAAATGGTAAACGCCATAGCGTGCACTTATTGAGTTATGGATGCACGCGGGAGGTTGCTAAGCATGAAAGAAGCGCAAGAGTCGCACTCAGCTATCACCTCATGCAACTCTAGCTTCTTGAGTGCTTAGCAAACCTCCCAAGTGCATCCATAACTCAATAGTGCACGCTATGGTGTTTACCATTTGTTTTATAACATAACATTGAGACATTGGAACAACAGAAGTCCTTTTATTGAGCTACATCACAAAAAAATGTTCGTGTAGTGTTACATGACAAGAGAAAACAACCGCGCAAAAATTCATTCATGACAACCGACTGCACACCAGTAACTCGATAAAGTTTCATCTTCAGACAACTGTGAAGACACTTTCGCAAATCGTTTAACACCTCACCCAGGAAAGAGTGAAGTGATGCTACTTAGTAAAGGAACCCCGATGGGACCACATGCACCAATTCAACTAGGAACCTCAATTCTTAGATGCGTTACAAAAACGCGCCTGCTAGGCATGACTGTCGATCAAAATCTACGCTGGGTACCTCAGGCACTTGAGACCAAGAAAAGTTTCGCCAATAAGCTGAACTTACTGAAACGATCCAGATTTCTTCCAAAGGGCGTGCTAAAGGATTTTTATTTTAAAGTAATACTACCCTCTGTAAAATACGGTTTAGTTTTGTGGGGATCATGTTGTAACTCCGACATACTTGATTCTACAGAAAGACTACATTGTAGGGCGGCAAGAATCATTTTCAACTTGCCCAGGGACATGTCGACAAATGACGTGCTCAAATATGATCAGTGGTCTACCTTTTCCCTGTATTATAAGCTCGACATCCTAAGACTATTTTATAAGGCAAACAACGACAGCCTGCCCAAGCCCCTGAGGAAATCGATACTTGAAAACTCCAGCCACGGCTATTTGGTCCGAGGGAAAATACTTTCTTCTATACCACGATTTAACTCGCGATTTATGAAAGACTCACTTAGATACAAGGGATCTGTCCGTTGGAACATAGTTTTATACCACAAACAACATAAAAGTTTTTCAAGCTTTTTCGACCTTAGAAAGCAGGTTGTAAATAGAGCCTATTTTAAAGATTTTAACTTTAACGCCCTGTCGGCTTCGACAACCCACCACAGACATAGTGACTTTATATACAATTAGTTTTAGTTAGTTTATTGTAATAATATAGTAGATTAACTTAGTAATAGTTCTAGTTAGCAATTAATTAAATAATTAATTTTATTGTAAATCTAGGAATTGTAATCTAAACATTTTAATCGTAATTTTAAATTTTTAGCAAAGTTAAATTTAAATACACGACCCCACAAGCTTTTAGCTTTAATTGTTATCGTGTTTAAATAAAGTTTATCTATCTATCTATCTATCTATCTATCTAATGTCGGCCATTACTTTGGAAACAATGTCTGTCAAAAGATTTGCTTTGTAAACATTAGCACACACGTCAGCAGCGTACACCGATGGGCAAATAGTAGACGCTAAATTAACCAATCAGAGCGCGCGCTTTGCTTTAGTTATGTGATAAAGGTATTTAGACTGTATTTTAGCTGAACCAGAGGAAGGCTGTCAGAGAGGCTAAAAGCGCTGTTACAGCAAATCAAAAATGGTTTTTATGTTACCATTTACCATGCAGTTTTAAGATCTTTATAACTGTGTTTGCTTTTCTGTATGTAAAGGCGAATTCTAAGAAAATCTGTGAAGAAATATCCTTTCCTTCCTTTTTTACAGGTGTGCAGCAGTCGCAACAGCGAGCTTGTATTCATCAAAATAGAAAATAGACATCCCGAAAGTGGGATATTTACCATTACATAAAATTTCCAGAAAATTTTCAGGGGAACTGACATTCTGTTGTTATTGTAAATTACAAGGCAGTACCTTTCAGAGCCCGTAAGAAGGTCTCACGTTTTCAGATCACACACGGCGAAGGCGCGAAACTTCACTCGTCAGCCATAATTTTACGGCAAACTGACTAAACGCTGGGGACAGAGGGCTCAAAACCGGCTTAACTACCTTTCACACAATGGATAAACCAATTGATGATCAACAAAATGAACCATACCTCCCTGACTTTCCCTGCGTTTCTTCAATTCTGGCACATCTTCATCGCTGACAAATTCAACTTCATCCGCCATTTTGCTTTTTCGTACCCAGGTTTTCTCGTGCGCTCGGTCTCCCAACTCAAGTCCTACGAACTGGCAGCCCAAGCTTAGTACAGTGGAACCTCGATTTAACGAACCTCTATTTAACGAAGTCCTCGATATAACGAACGATTTTCTTCAGCCCGGCCAAAATTACAGTAAAATGTATGGAGCAAAACCTCGATATAACGAACCTCGATATAACGAACCTCGATATAACGAAATCCTCGTTATAACGAACACAATCCAGACGCCCAAACGTAAAATATACCTCGATATAACGAATAAATGTCAACATGTGACGAAAGATGAATGCAAACAAACTAACAAGGTTGACATTTCTTTAATCCTGTAACAGAGGGCAACAGCCCATTACAGCTGTTTACATAATTTCATACAAACATATAAAAGTATCTACATTTCGACTTTATCCTCTTTATCTCTTATGAGTTCTATTAACTTCTTTATCTTTGATGGCTTTTTGTGGCAAAAGGAATAAATTGCTGGAATTTCGAGTCCAATGCCCTTATTTCTTCGTTTACCAGCCACTTCCACTGATATTTGCCCTCCGTGCTTTAAAAATAAATGGAAGACACGTGAAAGTGTCAATGACACATGGCCCACGGTCTGAAGTGTCCCTTCTGTCCCTTCCTGGTCTTGAACCCGTTTAACGGCAACAGCATGGGTGTCGTGTGGGTTGTCAGGCTCGTGCTGCAGAAAATATAGATGTAAAATCACTCAGTTTGCTCATAACCTGTCAAAACTACAAACGATTCCTTTTAAGGGCTTACCTCACAATCCAGAACTTCACCAACAGCTGCATCCCAGATATCTTTATACGCATGGTAGCCTCGAATACAAGATCGAAAAGAATATGTTGTGTTGTTCATTGCTGTCTGTTTTAAAACTCAACAAGTCGCTTCACCGTTCCGCTACCTGTCGCTAGTTTCACGGTGAATAGCGAGAGACCTTCAATTTCCCGTGAAAGTTGACAGGATACCCTGTTGAGCAATCAAAAGGTGTTAGATTCCAAAAATTCCAGCACGTCCTGCAATACCTCGCCGTATTTTGTGCCTTTATATCTCTGTTGAATTTGGCACTTTTCATCGAAAGCAGTTTAATATATTGTCCTATAGCAAGCCTAAAGAGTGCAGCAGAAGAAAGCGTAACAGTTCCCGTTCCTAGTGCTTCCGCATCGCGGTCGCAGTCCAAAAAAAAAGAGACCAAGAAGAGAACGGTGCTGACATTGGAAGAGAAATATAAACTGGTTAAAGCAATCAAGGATGGGGAGAAAAACACTGTCGCTGCAAAGCGTTTTGATCCTCCTTTGTCTCAGTCTACAATCTCGACCATTATGAAGAAAAAGGATGAGATTATTAGTGCCTATGAAGGAGGATTCTTCACAGACAAACGAAAGAAGATGAAGCAGGCGACTTTTCCAGATCTTGACAAAGCACTGTCTGAATGGTTTCGGAAGGTTCGAGGTATGAACATCCCAGTTAGTGGAACGCTGCTGCAAGAAAAAGCCCTGTATTTTGCACAACAGTTAGGGTATGAGAACTTCAAGGCAAGTAATGGCTTTCTAGAAAAATTCAAGGAAAGACAGGGAATTACAGGCCAAGCTGTATGTGGTGAAGAGAAAAGCGTAGATCCTGATATTGTCGAAAATTGGAGCGAGCGTCTCCCGGATATTTGCCGCAGCTATAGCATGAAGGATCGTTTCAATGCTGACGAAACAGGATTTATGTGGAAAGCTACCCCTACTCAAACGCTTAACCTAAGAGGAGAAAAGTGCACCGGTGGTAAGAGAAGTAAAGATCGCGTGACAGTCCTTGTGGCCTGCAACCAGGATGGCACAGGGAAGCTACCCCTACTTGTGATAGGGAAATATGCCAGACCCAGGTGTTTTAGGTACAGTAACATGAACTTGCTCCCCGTGACCTATGAGTCTCAAAGAAAAGCCTGGATGGACAGCGTTTTGTTTGAAAAATGGGTCCGTCAAATTGACCGACGAATGAGAGTAGCAAACCGCCATATTCTGTTATTTGTAGATAACTGTACTTCACATGTTATTGTCAATGGCTTGACAAACACAAAGCTCATCTTCTTTCCACCTAACTGCACAAGCAAGCTTCAACCGGCAGACCAAGGCATAATCCAGAACCTTAAGGTAAATTATCGCAAGACAATGATCAGGCGGATGTTACAGTGTTTAGATGACAGTAAACCTGTCAAAGAAATCGACCTCAAGGATGCTGTCTTTATGATGGCCAAAGCCTGGGACAATGTAAGCACCACGACAATCAAAAACTGCTGGAAAAAAAGCAGGATTCCCAGGTGAAGTAGCGGAGCCCTCACACGATCCTTTTGAGTCAGACGAGGAAGATGAAGATACCAATGAAACTGGTGTCGGTCTATGGGGAAACATTACCCACCATTTTCCCTCTCTTGCAGAGATATCATTCAGTCACTTTGTATCCCTTGATAACAATGTTGTAACCGAAAGCCAACCGACGGAGGAAGATGTAACACGGGAAGCCCTGAAGGCAGTCCAAAACGTGGAATCGATGAGTCATGAGGAAGAAGAAGATGAAGGAGATTCAGACGCAGACATCTCTATAGTGGAGCCAAAACCACTTAGTCTGGTCGAAGCTAGCGAGGCTGTGACAGGACTTCGCAATTTGATTTTGTCATTCGACAAGACAAGTGCAAAAGAAAAGGAATTTCTGCGCTCCCTTTATTCTATGGAAGATACATTCCTATGAATGGCAACAAAACCACAGACACAATCTTCACTAAAAGAATTTTCTGATTAAGAGTCCTACAATTGGACTAGAACAGTGTTAAAATTGTTACCGTTTTGTTTAATACCATGTTCATTTTTCTTAAACAGAGGACGCATTTTTTACTGATGACAAAAAAACCTCCATTGGAAGTAATCTTTTATTAGCGTCTCAATATAGATGTGTATTTATGTTTTTTTATATGTAGTTTTAAGCAGTTTTGTTTGCCTGTGCAATTTCTAAGTGCCGTAGCTATGTACATATCTGTACAGTACATAGCTACATAGACATTAAAGAAAGAGTGCTTATTAGTAATTGTTCAGATCCAGAAATGCTGGGTAGTGCTACGTAACACCGATGAAAATTAATTATTAACTAACCTCGATATAACGAACATATTGGTTGTTTTTCCGAAAATTCGTTAAATCGAGGTTTTCGATTTAACGAACCCTCGATATAACGAACAAATTTCTCCAGTCCCTTGGCACTTCGTTAAATCGAGGTTCCACTGTACTTGACTGTTGTGGAGTACCCTTTAAAGAATTTGTACGGGAGATTAACTTTAGGCCTAAATATACTAAAACCAGTAGTAATCGTAGATTAAAGAGTGCGTTCGAGTTTTGGTAGGTTTGTACTAAAATAAAGCTATGACAAACTTCACTCACCTCAACATAGGGTTGTATTTGCGTCTTTTAGCATATTTAGGCGTAAGGTTAATTCCCCATACAAATAAAGTGTTCGTTGCGTTATGCTGTCACATACTGAGCTTGGGGCCCTGTGGTTTATATCGCCCCAGCAGGACGTAAACTATTTCTTTTTCTCCGCAAAACAAGTGAATAGAATAGGGAAGAGAGTAAAGAAGGAGACTGTAAAAAGTTAGCCCACTGCTCCTCTTTGGTGCTGTTGTTGTTGTATTGGAGGCTACGTGAAAAAAAATGAATTCTAACTCAGGCCCCGTCCACACCACCCGGAGGTATTTGGAAACGGAGCTTTATTTCTCCTGTTAGACCTTCCGTCCGCATTAATCGTAAACGAAAACGGAGCTTTTCGAAAACGCTCTTCAAACCGGAGGTATTTGGAAACGGAGCTCTATTTCTCCTGTTAGACCTTCCGTCCGCATTAATCGTAAACGAAAACGGAGCTTTTCGAAAACGCTCTTCAAACCTGACGTATTCGAAAACGCCATCTTTGCCTTTTAGTCGGGACAGAAACCATTTTGAAAACGAAGCTTTTTGAAAACGATGAGGTTACCATAAGCATGATATTTCCCTACCCGAGTTTTACTCAAACACTCCGGCGTAGTACAGTGTGGACGGAAAACATTCGATGCGTCTTCAGAGTGAAACCCCCGTTTTCAAATTTCTCCGGTGTGGTGTGGCCGTGGCCTCAGAGTTACAGTGGAACCCCGCCTTACGGTCACCTCGTTAAAACGGCCACTTTTTTTGTTCCGGCGAAACGCCATTACATTTTCCTAAAAGAAAAGCCCGTTAATACGACCAACGGCCACATTCTGAAATGCTATCCTGTATAATCCTTTCTGATTTTAGCCCGTTTACACGGCCACTCAAACCAGTTATGTTCATCTTTCCATTGTTACTATTGTAGGTACTGATTGAAGTTTCAATTTTTTTAAAATAGTATCTGCATTCCCGCGTATTAAAAAACAGTTGTTTAGAAGTGCAATTGTGATTAACTGTTAAGACTTCACTCAGTTTAGACCAGTCATACAATTTAACCTTTCCCCGTAATACGGCCAAATTTTCATAACCCGTAGGTGACCGTATTAACAGGGTTCCACTGTACATCGATATCAGAAATAGAAAAAGCCAGAGAAACGGTTGACGACAGAGATTGACAACTTGCCAGTTTTATTTCGCATAATCCAGTTGTCAGTAATTTTAAAATAATTCCATATTTTTAATTGCACATTTAGTGTGCATACTTGCTATATGTTATCTTTCAGTTAGTAGCCTAGAACTCTTGTTTTTCAGCGAAAGGTGTTAGTAAATAAATAGCCCCAGAGATAATGTAACTATGTGAACTGTGACTTCACTTCAAGCGCTGGACACTTGGTCTGAAAAAATAAGACTTATATCTTTTAAACTTTACGCTTTCCATTAGAATGTAAAACTTACTATTTATATAAACATATATTTATGTACGTTGAATTTTTCTAGTATTCGTGTTATTATTAACTGATGTGTGGCGAGCCTGAATGTTATAATTCCTTGCTTCTCTCTCAATCAAACCACAGGTGACCCAAGCGCGATATAAGAGTTTGCAGAATCTTATATTTACGCTGAGGTTACCTAAGGTCAAACAAGATACGACAGCACAGAAATCATGCGGTGAATTACGACTTCCTATACAGTGTTTATTTCGCCCATAATATTGACTGGTCTGTTCTTGTATTTCTTGGAAATTTCTTGAGCAATCTGCAACAATAAAATGGACAGCAGTGAAAGCAAAGCAAACAGAACATTATGTACAGCTATTAACAGTATAAATTAACAGCAAAAACTGCAAGTAAAAGCATCGGAAACCCAAGCATAATATAAGAGTTTGAATGGAGATTAGGAGTTAAATTTAAAATCGATCAATGTGTGGGTAATTCAACGAATAAAGACTCATACATTGTTTGGTGTCATTTCTTCTCATCCTGGAGTGTTTAAATGAGATTTGAGCGAATTTAACTAATTTCTCCGACGGTGTTACAATAAAAGACTCATTATCAGGCAATGCAAAAGTGATTAATGAGTCAAATGAAAGTACCTGTACTTGCAGCTCTTTTGTTTTCATTCTGACAACTTCCAGCTTGGGTTCCAAGTCCTGTTGCTCTGTGGAAGCAGCTTGCCGTTTGTCGGCCATTGTTTTAATGGAAGCCACCAACTTCTCGGAGACTTTAAGTTTTTGCTGCAGAGAATCTGCTAAGCGGTCCAAGTATCTATTAGACAAATGTAGTGTCCACAATATGTAACAAGAAAAAGAGGTGCATAACAACATGAATGGATTAAACACATGCATTTTCGTGACTAGTGAGCAAAACAAAACAGAAACAAACAAATGAACAGTTACCTTTTACTACAAGATTTAAACAAAGGCAAGTATTTATGGCTCAGAATACAAGGAGAGAAGAAATCCCTCCTTTTCATTTGATAACCCATCACCCTTACAACGAGTATCAGTTAACTGTGGAAGTCTGACTGGCCCAGCACTAGAATGATTACCTTGGAGAGGTCTTCAGTAAGAACAGGTTGTGCATCTTCATTGAAGTGATTGTTGATAGAATATCAGTAACAGCTGATTCCATGGCTTGTACTGACTCTACAGACTGCATCTGAATAAGCTGTGGAGCTGACTGAAACTAGAAACGTACACATTGTACTTGGTATCAATATCTGTTCTTTGCTAGAGTCCCAAATGAGATTTACCATAGCACCCCCACCCCATTCCAAAAAAGGCCCCTTCAAATAAGCACACATCCCTTGCCCACTCATTTGAGACAACAGCCACAAAGACTGCGAACAGTGTTTATCATGACAAATGGCACTTTAATACCACTATAGTGATTGTCAACAAAAGTATGTAGTCGAAAGCAGAGCACAAATTAGTTTTGTACCAGGAAATAAGTAAGAACAGACAGGTTCAAAAGTATCATGATTACTCTAGACTGCGAGCAGTCTCTCCTTTCCTGGAAAAAAGGTGGGGAAGAACGCAAAACAAGTAAGCGTGCGAGCCTGACTGTGAGCGTGACACCCCATGCTACTAGCGACTCACGGCATCGCCACTCGCACATCACACTCACAGTCATGCTCGCACGCTTACCGGTATTCATTTTGCGTTCTTCCCCACGGTTTTTGAGGAAAAGAGAAACTACTGGCAGTCTATGATTGTTCTTGCTCCAAATATGGTTTGCCTTATTTTCCTTTACAGTGAGAAAGTGTTAGCCTATTGTAAGTACAATAGTAGAATACACATATGTGTAGAAAATAACTACATACAGAGATTTGTACACTACCTGGTTAGCTGACAGCACATCAGAATCACTCTTCATTTCCATCATTCTTTGTCGGAGGAATCCTTGAAGCTGTACACAAAAAAGGTGTCAGCAATTACAAACCAATGAATCATGAAATGACATCTAAACAAAATATAGCAGTGTGTACCTCCAACAGCTCATCAATTAACATGTTTCTTGTTTGAGTTGTATCCAGTAATGTCTCAGCATCTGCTCCACTGACAACTTCATCGTCTATAATATAAATAAGCAGTCTAAGCACCCTTTCCCTTTCAGCTGACGATGAACAACTCAAATATGACGAATATAAAAATGTTACACTGGTTAAGGAAAAGGTCTTTAAGATTTTTAAGACCTTTTTCTTTTTAAAACTCAAATATGACGTTATATTTTATGTAATTTCCCCAAACAAAATACAATCTAACTGATCTTCCTTTACAGTATGTAAGGCATAAAGCAATGTAATCAGTTACTATTCACCTTGTCCAGATCCTTCCAGAGTGATTCCACCAATGTTCGACGTTAGTTCTTTTTCAGCAGCCCCATCACCTCCCCAGTCAATGTCACCATCAACATTTGTTTGTCCACCATCACCCCAGTCAATAGTGTCACCACTGTCTCCCCAGTCTATCCCCCCTGTGTCCTCCTCACCAATCTCCCCCCAATCAACATTGTCAGACCCAGCATTGGTGATGGAGATGGTTTCATTACCCCAATCAATCTGTGGTAACATAGAGAAAATAAAGAAAAAAGACAAAGGTATGCACGTGCCACTATCTTTAAACAATTACCTACATGTCCTTAAAATGTAACAACATTTACTTTAATACAAGTGTACTCACAATAAATCATTTTCAGTCAGTCACTGGGTCACAGTAAACTTGACTAAGTACACGCTGAGATGGGATTTTTCAAAAATCCTCCATAAGAAAAGAAATGGCGAGTCATACATTTACAATAATTTTGAGCAAACCTTCACAAATATGCACATAAAAATGTACAGAAAAGTTCTAACATCCTCAGATCTAGTATAATTAATTACATTAGTACAGGGAGAAATATTGCAAATATATGGCTTTTCTTGTACCTAATTCTCTATTTTCCAATTGCCCATAATTCACTATGTTTGCCCCCCCAAATTTTACATTAACTTTTGTTGTGAAGTTCTCTTGAGAGGTCTGCATGTTCCCAAGAGCATTTCACAACAATAGTTTATGCAAAATTTGGAGGGCAAACAAAGTGAATTATGGGCAATTGGAAAATAGAGAATGTGCTGTGTTAGGTACACATTGTATTGTGGTAAAATGTACAGCCTCCATCTTTTTTCCCACGGAGGATTGCAAGTTGGCCAATAGTCAATGGTACTCTACAAAACAGAGATTCCCTGCTCTTTCTCATCTCCTACAGAGGAGCTCACAGCTAAATTACGAGTTGGACTAATGGTTAATAACTACAGATAACAACAAACCAATACTAGCGATTGATATGCAGCACAAATCAGTGTTGCACCAAGAATTGCAAATCAAGTAACCTTAAATATATTCATGACAACCATGTTATTAATAGCACTTTACCTCTCCATCATCTTTTTTAATTTCTGCACTTGAACTTTCTGGTCTTCTGTCTGGAACAACAACCTATGGGTAAATTAAGTCACTGATGATAAAGTTCTTATCTTGAACTACAAATGTTAGGATTTTATATAGTCATCTGACACTAAAGTGATCATATTTACCAATGGGGTCTTGCCTGTCCTCCACTGGTACACTGTGCTGTTGCCATGTTGTTGAATGTGTCTTATAAGTGGTGTTGTCAACTGCGAGGTTTCTTTATTACTATTGTAACTGGAATATAAAAACAATCAAGATCTACAGGACAGTATTCATGCTAATAACAAGTATCTAGGTCTTTTAGTATAGAAATTGTCCTGTATTGAAAGAGCAAAATATCACGTAAAAGATGATCCTAGACTGTTGTTTGATGACATATGTGTGAATTGTGACTATTTAAGTGTTGAAAACAACCACAACAGAGTCCATGGTCATTCCATCCACAGATATATTTGTCTGTTTTTTGTTTTGTTTTTTTTCGTTTAAGTCAGAACTTAGTTCACCTAATTTATTCTAAAGCTCTCCAAAACCAAGAGTTGGTTTCAATTATTTTGCATCAATATACTGTCCATAACCTTCACATAACCATCAAACAATGACAAGAAATGAGAACTACACTCAACAAACCTGGGAACTAAAAAGTTGACAAAAGTCTCATAAAAGTGAGTTGTGTTTTTCAAACTGCTGACTGCAGCAGTGATCCCCTTGTATATTTCAGGTAATTCATCCAGAAGGCTTAACAACTCTGATTTCACATTGTCTCCCTGCACAACAAGATAAATGAAAATGGTTGTTAACTGCATCAGCTAACAGGGACTGCAAAGTCATAATTGAAAGCAAAAAGAAGCCTTATGTCTGATATTCAAACCAAACATGTCCAGTGTACTGTCCATCCCATGCTCTACAAATAATTATGGTAAGTGTGCGTGTGAAATTTTGGGGCGTTTTTATTTTCATCTTAGTTTAGTCTTCTATATTTGGGGGGCGTTTTTAATAAAACAATTATTCCACACGCGCTTGTTGGATATGAGATGATTATAGCCAACTCGAAGGTACGTGCATTGTTGGCTATCTACCATCTCTTACCCAATGCATACTCATGGAATAATTCTTGTTAACTATACTGTTTCTTATGGGCTCCTAGATCTTCACGGTACATGTATACTCTGGTAAATTAACACCCTTACCTTTATACTCATTTGTTTACAAACACTTTGATATTTTTCTTTAAATAATGCTGCATTGGAAGCATATTCACTTTCCTTTCTTGTGCACTCCTACAGACAGTCAAGTACAATCATTATTGATTTATCATGACCTTTCTAAAGTGAACTAACAATGAAAAAGAAGACTTACTGGGGAAACTCTTCACTGAAAACTTTTAATTTTTATTTCAAACATAATGACAGCCCAAAAAGTCACAAATGCCATGTATATTACACATGTCAGAAATGCATTTCAGCCCCTCCATTGATCAACAACTTTCATAAAACATCTTATTAATAATTATTTTAAAAAAAGAGTATTATAAGTACACACAATACTATTACTATTAGAGAAACATTTTCTGTTGGACAACTTCAAACGGAATTTTCCCAGAAACCAACGGGAAAAACTTTTGTTAGCCTATCATGTCCTTGTTAAAATAATCCATTTTTGTTCCGTTGTGAGAAAGCATCATGCAAAGGGATGTAATCCAGCTGAGAAAACCCACTGGTTGTGAGTTTGAATAGTTACACATGCTTACTAAAGCAACTCAATTTGACATGGAAAATGATGTACTGACGAGGTTGAGCAAAATATCGTGATTTGTTAATGGCAAGCAGATCAGTTGGTTGCTGAAGCCAAAGGCTGAGGCAAATTGATCTGCTAGCCACAGACCAAAATATATTTGTGATAACGTACTTCAATAATAATTATTGAACTTAAAGTTATAATTGAAGGCTTTCATGCAAAAAGGGCGTATATAGCATTTTGAGCCGATTTTTATTTTTTGCAGGATCGAGCTAATTTTTGGCAGACTGACTTGTTTTGACATGAAAAGCATCGTTGCGTAACTGTTTTTGTTGATTTACACTTTGTTTTCGAGAAATAATGTATGCAAAAAAACTCAGTTTTCCAAGGGTGTCTTTTGGAGATCTTTTGTTGAGCGAAAAACAAAAGAAACCTTTTGTTTTGCTAAACGATGAAGTCATCGAAGTGTGGTATTTGCCACTAGTTTTAACATTCATATAATTAAGCAATTTTCTTACTGTTGCTTCATTAGCACAAGTGAATAAGGCGCTGAAAGGGCTGGATTCAAGTTTGTTTTGTCGTTACACTGGTTTGAGTCGAGGTCAGTGGATTTTTTTTTCCGGTCTATTTCTCTACTTATTTCAAAAATCAAAACATCTATTTAAAAAAACCATGCTGTCGAAGCTGCTAAAAGTAACCATTTAAGTTTACACCGCGTCAAAATCCACCTTCAAAGGATGCAACGCAACGATGCTTTTCATGTCAAAACAAGTCAGTCTGCCAAAAATTAGCTCGATCCTGCAAAAAATAAAAATCGGCCCAAAATGCTATATATGCCCTCTTTTGCACGAAAGGCTTCAATTATTTTATCACTGGATCAACAAGTTTGTTTTTTAATTTAAATCACTCTCTGACAGCTCAGGAAAGCAATCACTTAGACTGTATTATGCCTGAACAGACCATTATTCCTATTAATAAGCAGTTATTTGCAGGTCATATCCTGGCTCTCAGGCAATGAAGAGGAAGAAAAAATGTGTCAAATGATAATTCTGATTTCTCATAATAGCTTTATAAGCTCAATGAATCAAAAGTACAATGTAAACAAGAGTAATAATATTGTTGAAAGACAATAAAAAAGATCTCCTACAGCTATAGCAGTCTTTTCCAACAGTTAATAGCCACCAAACATTAGTGTCATTAACTTCATTCACTCATATAATAATTATTATCTAATATCTTCAGCTTAAAACAGAAAGCTCCGAAACATTCTCTTACCCTTTGAGTTTGTTGACACTTTCCTATTTGTCTCTTTAATGAGGGGATCTCATAATTGACATTCCTAATTAACAGATGAGCTGCCTCAGCTGAGAAAGAAAAATATAATGTATACAAGCTAAAATTACCAAAGCCAAGAGTAACAATCCTTGTTACTTTTGGAATTAGCAGCCGTTGTTACTTCTAGGGGATTTTAATTTTGGGGACCAAAAAAACGTTACATAAACTTTGAGTTGACACAACTGAGCCTTTTCTACAACCTAAAGACAGAAATTCACTATTAAAATAGGTCTTAAAACTTGAGATGAAATTCTTCGATCCAGTTTAAATTTATGTTGCTGCCACATGGGTTGGTTCTTCATGTCTAGACAGTCTGTGTTGTCAGTGGTCAGCAGGAAAGCAAGTCAGATACTATAGACTGTTTTTATTTCCTGACCCACTGCTACCTTAGACTGGTGTATCAATATCTCAGTGTGATGGCTGAGTTTTAAATTTTAATTAGAAGGAATATTCTTTTTAATATGCTCCTGTTGAAAATGATATGGTTCCTGTTAGTATGCTCCTGTAACTTCATGAAAATTGTATCATGGGTACACTTCCTACTCTTGGAATTTATTAGCTGCCTCAATTTTTTTCACGTTACTTTTGGAGGGACATTACTTTCAGTATTTTACGATATATAGAGCTTTCAGTTTTGAGTGACCTGTTGCCTTGATCTGCACACCTGAAACTAACATGTTGCTTTGTGGATGAATTATATTGATCAACAACAGGAACGTTTGATCCAGAACATCAATGACCCATCAAGAATACTCTTCTCCCTAATAAAAAGTGGTCTGAAATCACAGTCCTCCTCAGTGATCTGAGTTTAGAACTCACTAATCAATCTCCACTTACTGTACTTTATGACCTGGTGTTTAGCGCTAAATTAATTCTATAACCTGAGCAAACTGAAGGAACAAGGAATCAATCGCTATTTTACACAACAAACATAATTTAGTACCTGATATCTAACTGCTAAAGATCTCAGCAAAATGACAATTTCATTACCTAGGTTCACATTATCTTTTTCATATAACTTCACAATTTCCTGCCAATCCTGTATGAAAAACAAGCAACTTTCATCAGTACAAGCAATCTCTATTACACTTTTACACTGTAAGGCATCACTTGATGATCAAAATGCGAGACCGATCACGGCTTGAGGCCATTCAATGTAGTGTTTGTGACTTCAGATGATTGCAAAAACAACTTTTTGTTTAACCCATACTCAATGTAACAACTTCCAGACTGACACAAACCTTCATCCTCTTTGATGAGTAACCACCAAAAATATTCTTTGTTGCAGACTCTGATACTTTCAACAGTTCTACAATTCTGATGCAGTGGAAATAATTTATATCTGTAGAAAGAAAGCACTTTGACATACTGGAATCCAGATAAAGTATGGTACATACAGTGTGACATACTAAAAGTGAGCACTAAAAGTTGTACTTCTATAACTCAACTGTGACCTTGCACAGGATACATGTAGTTCATGAACAGCTAACAGTATTCAGAGCATTTTAATGCATCACCATTGATGTTCTAACAGCTAATAAGTTCTCCATAATGATCAAGAAAAGGCTTGATTGGTTGTGCAATTTCTTCTAACAACGTTGGCTACAGCCAATTAAAGAGAAGTAAAAGCAAAAAATCAAACAGATGCTAGTGAAGGCCTTAAATAGTTAGCATGATGGCAGAGTGAAGGTGTTTAATGGCAAAGCAACTGGAAACATGTAGCCAACAGCAAATACAAACCTTACTATCATGACAATACAGAAAGTATGTATCGTATAAATCAAAAGACACTTCATCATACATACATGTCCCAGAAAGAAGCTGTGAGATCTCATCTACAGGAGGCATGTCTTGTATAGCAGCATTAATTTTCTCTCTTATCTCCAAGACAGCTGTCTGCCATTTCACATCACAGTGTCTTCTGTCCAAAAGCCAATCTGTTTTGACAACAAATAACTCAAAAGATCAGGAAAACAAAAGTATTAAAATGCTTATACTGGGATGTAAACTAATATATATGTATGTACTGAATGAATCACTTATTAATAAACTGAACAGTATTGCACTCCTTTAAGTCCTTTGTATTCTAAGATAGGCAAAGAACACAAATACATTTGAATGCACATGCAGGTATTCAAGCTACAGTCCTACTGTACAATAGTGGACAAAAGTGATTGAGACACTGATGTTGATGTAATGCACTATGAATTATCTTTGTTTTACTACTCAAGTTTGAATTAACACTCCTATCTTTTTAAAATGTGTTGTTGTTCCCCTTCCTGACCTAACACAACATTGAAACTCAAAAAAAATTGCTGGTACACATGTCCAGAATTGTGCATGTAGGTGGGGTAGGGGTAGGGGCTGAGAAGTGACTGTTTGTTTAAACATGTGTGAAAAAGCACCACATGTGCAAATTTGTCACAGGACTCCAGTCCATGACTTTACTTAGACCTAACATCAACAACATTATAAAAATTCCTCTTTCTGCTTTCTTATCATTAGCTTGCAAACCTGTTTAAGTCACAAGACACCAGTGATTTGAGTCAAAATATCAACATACATGTACTGTTGACCAGCACTAAATAAATCTATATTAACATACCCGGTTGGCAAAACAAGAATAACTACAGTCTGGTGCACTATATCACGCTAACATGAGACTGGGGCGTTTTTCAAGATCACATGGAAGACAGATTCCATCAACACTGTACCCTGCAAGCAATGGTTTCTATTGCATCCACATTGTTTTCAAAATATTTTCAGTCATTTTCAGTCTTTATTATTTTGATATTTGAACAATCGAGGACCACTTCCCATGTTAACAGGTACTTGCTCTTTTTGGAGCACTTTTACTATACCTACCAACTCTGAAGGCATAGGGTACATATACCGGTAACCATGGTCCATAGTCCGCAGCCAATTTCCCTGGTACTGTGCACAGTCCACAGTCTGTAGTTGACACATTTAAAAATATATGGCACAAAGATCTATATTTCTCTCCTACTGCTGCCCACAGTCCATAGTTGATAAATAAAGATCTTTGTTATACATGAACCTCCTAACTCAAATACATTTTCCGATTGGAGGAGAACGTGTCATGTGCCACGGGTCAAAACTCACTAACTCCCTAGGGCGAACAAAACTCACTAACTCCCTAGGGAAACAACAACTTGAACTTTTGACTCGCACGTGATCAGGCCGTGTACCCTGAAATGGCAGCAAATTTGTGTGCCAGTCAGCCTGATGTCAAAAAGCCATTGATGTCAGGCAACGTTTCCCACCAGAGAAGGCATTCATTATTCAAGAACAGGGATTTGTAATTCGGCAAAAACATATCGGATTAACAAAGGGGAAAATGTGAACACTTTGTGTCTTCAAGCTTTTAATTTGGCCAAAAGTGGGTTGCCCGCGTTTGGCAACTCACTCTTCGATCACTGTCACCACTCACCAGGGAGGAAAAATATAATTGTGTCATTTACAACAAAATATGCTGTTCCTTGTCGAATCAAACCCAGAATTCTTGAGTTACCGGTAAGCATTAGAGGAAAGCAAAGCAACTTAAGTATTGTCTTTATTTTTGTCAGCTGGGAAGAAAAAGACTGTTCTTGTGTTCTTTCGGTGGGACAGCTTGGTTTGACTGCACTCGTACTACAAGCTCAGTCACCGTTAGGTGTCAAGCAAATCATTTTTTCACAGTTTTTTTTTTTTCTATTTTTGAGTCGGGAGGTATAACAAAACACTTAATGACCGGCTCCTTGGGAAAGAGTGAGTTTTGTTTCCCCAAGACCCTCAATGTTCCCTTCGGGTTCGCCTCAGGGAACATTGAGGGTCTCGGGGAAACAAAACTTACTGTTTCCCTTGGGGCCAGTCATTAAGTGCTTAAGATTTCCTGCCATTACAGTCCATAGTCAGTAGTCAATAAATTGTAAATATTGACAAAAAAAGATCAATATTTCCCTGCCATTGCAGTCTATGTTGCGTTGTCAATAAATTTTAAATAATGTTATAAAGATCTTCATTTCCCTCCTACCACCCTGGGGAGGGGCACTCCCCCATAATACCTATACAGGTATGTGCCACCCAACAGGTCCATGATTTTGGCACTACTGATCTAGAATGGGGCATCCATTTTCGAGACGTTTCCTAGAACAGGGTATGATATTTCAAACGTATGAAAGCTCATCAAATTATCAGCAGCCATTTGAAATTATTCATAGAGAATTTGCATATATAAAGCACCTTAACAAACAAATCAAACCGTTGCAATCTGTGTTGTGAGTGGTATGCTATCCTAAGGCAATCATCATGGGGTTATCATGTGACATAACATGTTCGATAAAGCATGCGTGGTTCTGTGCGGGGATGAGTAACATTGCATCACAATTTACCGCATTGTGTAGCAACCTCATTCCTAGGCCCTCTCTCCTCTGCCTCCCTTGGTCTCAACGACCAAGGGAGGCAGAGGAGAGAGAACCTGGTTGATTGTGTAGAAGCAGCATTTTCATATCTGGATGTATAGATTAACCAAATAAGGAAAATAACTTTCTCAAAACAACGGCTACTGGAATTTACTAAATTCATAGAACGGGGTATTAAAAATTGACCTATTTCTAGAATAAGGTATCATTCAACGTTGTTATGTGTGTAAAATATATAACATGGCTTTTGAATTCAGTTACTATAGGTCTTTATGACAACCTTATAGTGGTACACAAACGTTTTCCTTGTGTGGTCTCTCATTGCTCACACAACTGTCTTTTTTAGTAGTATAAAATGACACCAAACTCTAACGTGTGTTGCTGTTTCAGCCCTTCTAGACGAAATTCATTCAGACCTTTTATACAATAGCCGGATTTGGATATGGTGTGTCATATTCTGATGCACTGCCAAAAATGATTGGTCAATAAAATGGACAAAAATAACGCTGAAGTTCATAGTCCTTGTGCAAAGTTTAACTATTTTCAATTGACTTATTCCCATAATTTGTATCACAATTGTTTGGACCTATAGTACCATGAAGATCCACAAGGATCAAAGACATCAGACGTCAAGAACAGAAAACTGGTGTCACGCCTGTCACGATTTAATGATCTTTTTTAAGACTCCATTTACTATTTACTTTGAGTGAATAATAATAATAATAATAATAATAATAATAATTGTCATGGCTAATCGCCATCGCAAAGTACAGCAACGACGCAGCTCAACAAGGTCGAACCGAAAGCATACATTGGCGCCTCTGGCAGCCGCTATGCGGTCCATGTGTGACCTTGAAGCAGAGCTTACAGCCAGCTGGAATCAGCTGTATGTTGGTTGCTATCCTACTAGTTCAAAGAATGTTCATTTATCACAGAAATCTAATTAAATCACAAATTACATGCTTGTAAAATAGCAAATCATGCATCCCGTTACGATGTCCTGTCCCGTGTCACACAGCTAATTTGGTCTCAATCACGCATCACACTGCTAATTTTGGGGCAATCACGCATCACACAAAAACGCTTTGCCACCCTCATTTCAACCATTTTGGTCTGAAATAGGGTATGCTGTTCACCCTGGCTTGGCAGTGTGCATTTTGTTTACAAGGTTATAATTTTTTGACATCAAAATGGGCAAATTTCTAGCCCTCCTCAGATATTTGTGCAAATGGAAGCCTTTTTTTGGTCGTTGGTTTTGTTCTATCGTCAATAATGGTACTAGAACGTAAAAGGCTTCATAATATTTGAAGATAATACGCTTAAATCAATTGAACTAACTTTTTACACCAGTTATCCTTCGTGCAGGCGTTCTTTTTTTGTAAAAAGAACGCCTGATTGCAAGTCAATTAATGCACCGGTCGATCTTCCTTACCCAAAAGTTTGTTGTAGTAAATGTCGATTGGAAGTAACTCCGCTTCTATGGCATTCCCTTTGGAATCATCTTGCTTCTTTTATAACAACAAATGAAGTTAGAAGTCATTCATTTTCCCGATTATTCATATCCCCGTTCCAAAACAAACGAACAAACCTGCATTTCCGCGAAATTTTGTTTGACTCTCGTTCGACACGTCTTCGATTAAAATGCAACCGCTGGTCAAGAGAAGCGTGGTAGTTCGTTGTGTAAGCCTCACAGATTAGCCTCACATTCACATAACGTCCATTCTCGTTCCCAGAGCCTCCGTTTCTATTGGTCACGTGGTCGGAAACTCGCAACGACATTTTAAGACGAGTAGCACTGGGGACGAGAATGCATAACGCCAAAAATGTTTCTCAAATGCGCCTGCGATTATTCTGCGATTCGATCATTCGGTCATGCGCTTCACTGATCCCGCGCGGTCGCGGGCGTGACACGCGCGCCCTTTTTCCAGCAAGACATAATCGACGATGCAATCAGTATTTCGGGCAGGGCTATTTGAAGGGAAAGTGGCAATTGTTACTGGCGGTGGTACGGGTATTGGAAAGGCAATAGCTAGAGAATTACTTTATCTTGGCAGCAAAGTTGTGATCTCGTCAAGAAAGGAGGACAGACTACAGAAAGCGGCTGATGAACTGTCACGTTACATACAGCCCTCCAGCAGTTCAGAGGTTAAAGTTGTGCCGTGTAACATCAGAGAAGAGCTACAGGTAAGGTAAGATAAGGTAAATTTATTTTGAGTCGTAAACGTGGGGAGTGGTTGCCCAATCTCCCAAGCCAGGAGTTTATGAAAAAAACGCACGACGCAGGTTAAGGCTCTGCGAATGGTTAATTAAGCTTATTCAGACAATAAAGGTGCTCTCTTGATGATCTCTAAGTTGGTTTTCAGAGTGGACTTTCTTATATGATGTTGAGGGGGCAGGAGGGTAAAATAAGTCTTGCACAAGAAACAACAAAGAAAATGTTTCATAAAACCAAACCATGAAAAGAAATATACAGAAAAACTCGCAAACAAAATCTTGCATGACCCCCCGGGGGGGGGGGGGGGTACTTTAGGAATTTCTGGGTGGGGATGTGCCGCTGGGACCCTGTAACCCTTAGCCTATACCAGAGCTAGTTCAGCTGAATTTTCCGACCCAATACTAGAGTAACCAGTATTAAAGCCACCGATTTCCATCTGATTCCCGACTTTTGACAGTCAATAATATCCAGTAGTGTTTTATGATAGTCATCTATTGATGCTGTTGAGGCTGAGTTGCAAAAATTTAAACTTGCCGATTTCATTTTTTTATATTTTCGATTGGCAATTCCTGGTTTCCTTAGTTTAGATAAAATATTCAACCAACTGGTCAGTTTCATGAAAAATGATACTGTATTCTAGACCCAAACGCTGATTTATATACCCTATCCTAGAGTAAACTGCTTGAAAACCATACCCTTCACAGCAGCACATACCTATATAGCCCATATATGGCAGTAACCCCCCCCCCCCACCCAGGGCATGACCTGACTCTTGAAAAGTTCTTTGGCAGGCTCAACTGAACTGCCCCCCCTCCCCCTTCCCACCCCCCTCTTCTTAAGAATCATTTTTAAAAGCAGCTACAATTGTGTGTGACCCATGAATTCTGTTCAAGTTTGTACATGAAGTGTGATCACAACCTCCTCTCCCTTTGCTACCCTACCCCTTGTAATCTTTGATTCCTGCATCTTGGCCAAGAGAGAATGAGGTCCCTAATTTTCCAGTATAGTTTTGGAAATTGATGTGATGTCAAAAGGTTTTACTGATTAAACTGATGTAAATTTAAACTACATTTCTGCTTATTGCCGATGGCATTTACCCGCATATTTTATTAAGTATGTTCCCTTTGAGATGTGAAATGATAAATGGTGTATACTTTTGTTATTGAGTCGCTTGTGCAGATTTACTGGAGAGAGTAATAAATCTGTAGAGTAATTAGCCATAGGCGAGTCTTTTTGTTACACTGTTAAAAAAGAAAGTTGCGTAAGTTATATATTGCATACTGTAAACACAGCTTTGCATTTTAGGTAACTAACTTGATGGAGGAAACCATTTCCTCTTATGGAAAAATTGACTTTCTTGTGAATAATGGAGGAGGCCAGTTCATGTCACCTGTTTCAAGCATGTCCTCTAAGGGTTGGAAAGCTGTCATAGATACTAACTTGAATGGAACATTTCTGTGTTGCAGAGAAGGTACAAATTCATTAATGCTATGCAAGTATGATTCTTGTTGCGGAGAATTTGTGACAACATAATTTTCTGATTATGGATCTACAATGCTGGTTGCAAAACATACATGTACAGTGTATTTACTTGAATAACAGTCAGTAGTCTACAGGAAATTTATTACAAGTTTGTCCTGGTTATTGAGATGGGGTGTTTTTCAATGGAGGCATTTAATTAGGATTTTAGCATATTGTGCATTGTTGTGGCAAGTACCACACAATCACCTCCTTCCTTCAAAGCCTGGTCGGAGTTATAGTTCCTTTTGCTAATTTTGAGAGTTGCTAATAGAGACATAAGAGAAGGGGTATTAATTTATTCATGCAGTACATGATTTTCCCAAATGAAGTAGGTCGTACTTGTAACTTTCATGTTTTCTACCAAACTTTATGACACTCTGTCAGTTTTTCAACACTGCTAAAAGGAAAATGTGCAACGTAGCATGATTTATATCATTTTTTGGACTATTCTTTGCAAGTTGGATTGATTTTGTCATTGCCATATAGTTGTCTATTTTGCATTGAAGTATATTTCTGGTCATGTGTGGCTGTTTAGCTTTCAGATTGTGGATGGGTGACAATGGTGGCTCTATTGTAAACATTATTGTGGACATGAGCAAAGGTTTTCCGGGGATGGCGTAAGTATTTTTTCTATTCTTTGAGTTGGCCTGAAATACAGTAGTCACGAGTCATGACTTATTTTTTTCATTCACAATCACTTGTTGTAACACTCTTAATAATTAAGTTAAAAAAAAGAAAATATTTCCTCACCTCTACAAATTAAACAAGAAACATCTTTCCCTAAAGTCTTTGTTAGCAAAAATAAAAAGAACATACCAAATCAAACTCTTGTTCAGTGAGGAAAGAAAAACTTACAATTGTACTTTGCTACCATTGTGAGAAATGGAAGCCTAGCTTACTCCCTATCAGGACATCATGAATTTTTGACAGCAAGGGGATAAACCATAGATTATTTTAATATGTCAGTACACTTGTCATGTTATTTTTGTTTCATGTGCAGGCACACTGGTGCAGCACGAGCTGGAGTTAACAATTTAACAATGAGTTTAGCTCTTGAGTGGATAGGCCATGGAGTCAGGATCAACTGTGTGGCCCCAGTATGTTAGATGGTATTGATCTGTTTGTCTGTATACACATGCTTACCTTGTACATTTGTGTGTAGTATGAAGGAGTATATTTACTTCACTTTCGAGAGAATCATTCATTGAAACTTGGTGGCAGTCTGTGGCAGTATAACTCAGTATTGTAATTGCAGATCTGTTTATTTTTTGACAGAGAAATGAGTATGAGATCTTTTCTTTTCAAGACTACTTTCAAAAAGATAGCCCCTTTGCACTGAAGGTGTTATTGTACATGTGTATCTGAAGTACAATAGAGGCTCTAAATGACAAAAGTAGCATTTACATTAAACTTTACTCAGCATAAAGAAGACAAGATCTAGTCTTTTCCGAATCTTTTTGATACATTCAGTAGCTTTCTACCATTATCAGTTGAGTAGGGCACGACAGAGCTTTGGTGACAAAGTTTTGGGTGTAAAATTGCAGCGTTGCCACAGACAACTCTCCTGGTTTCCAACGGTAACAATTTCGTTGTCTGCAATTTCCCATGCTTTGCTCTCAATGACATCAAAGGCCAACATGTTGTCACTGGAAATGGAGCCAGTTGTCCATGACAACAACACAAGTTGAACGTTAAAACCCAATCCCCAGACTTTTGTCGCTCCTTACTCGACTGATAATCAAAGTAGTATCAGTGTTTGGTTTGTTGACCCTTTTCAGGTGCCAAGTTTTTTATATTCATTTGATGTTCAAAAGAGGTTACATTAAATTTTGTACATAGTTTGAGCTTTTGTTTCGATATAGGGTGTGGTGTACTCGGAAACTGCAGCACAGAATTATCCAGACTCTGAGCTGTTTCAAAAGTTAAAAGCTGTACTACCAGCTAAAAGATGTGGAACCACAGCAGAAGTAAGAATTAAATGTGGCCTTACATGTATGTCCCAGGCAGGACAGAGGGAATTAAGATAAACTATTTAATCTCAGGGCTAATGTTTGTCCATTGACTTATGTTTTGTCACCATTAACTATAAGAGGCACTGACCGTCATGCTTCATGCCCAATCATCCTTGGAATGTCTCAAAGCAAGTCTCACTACCTAGGAGAAGATTGAAAACTCTGAAAACAACATTCAACTATGTTGTAAAGCTTGGTCTTCTTGACACCTAATTCTACCTACTCTTGTCAGTTCACTGATATTTTATTGTAGATGGTTGCCCGCTACAAGTATTGAACCCTTGTCAAAGACAAACTTTTTAAAGGTTTTATTTTGACTGCTCTAGATTTGAAATTAGAATGTGAGTGTCAGATTAGTAAAGTCTATTGAAGCATTCTAGTATACTTAGCTAATTTTATAGTGGTAAATTGACCACTGTATGGAGTTAGTAAAGCTGATGTTTCAATTGCTTGCCTTTCATTGCAGCAAAAAATGCTGTGAAAAAGAACCAATGCTCAAAACATTAACTCCATTAATTTGCTACTGAGGATAATTTACCTGAATCAACTGTACCCCAAGCTAACAAATAGTTAAGTTTTTCACGTGCCCACCGAGGCAAGCTAACAGTTTCTTTAATACTAATACCATAACACTGTGATGTTTTTAGGTAGCAGGAGCTGTTAGTTTCCTTTTGTCTCCTGCTGCGTCTTATATAACAGGAACCACAATTGATGTGGATGGTGCTTCTAGTAAAGTCTTTCTTAATTATATGCCAATACCAGGTAATGAGATCTTTGTAATTTGATAACATTTAATTGATTGTTCAGCAAATCCTCGGCAGCCAGGCAACTTTCAGTTAAATTTCATATTCCTTGAGTTCCTTGCCACCAGGAGGGGGGATTACTATGTGTTATGTACTACCTGTCTTAAATGTACTGCTTTCGTGTATTTGATTTGACTCATTTACTGTTAGATTCTGGTTTTTAGTAACTCTTCAGTGTGTACAAGTGAAGACTGCCGCCCTGTAACAGTGTTTGTATCTGTTTCAGATAAGAGACAACTGACAGAATACACTTGGAAAGATGAATGTGACGGTTAAATGCTTCAAAAGTCTTACGTGGTTAAACAATGCTGTATATAATGAATTTCAAAGGACATGTAAACACAAAAAAATCAATATGGATACGGTACAATTTTTTACAAAATGTCTTTTAATCTGCAAGTATCTGACCTAAGTGTTTAGGGATAGCTCAGTACAGTAATAAAACTCTTTACATGGTGTTACATGATGTAGTCTGGTCCCTGAACTCTCCCCTCCCTGACAGATAACTAGGGGAGTTGATCAAGAGTGACATCATTGAAGTCACACGCGGCATTTATGTCGAAATTTTAGATTAAACAGTGTCTGTCAATACGTTTGCAGTGCATGTGTATACTTCTACACTTCCCTTAGTTCCTTGCAGTCTATCTAAACCCGATCCCCGGGGTGGGTGGGCACTGCCATATATGGGCTACATAGGTATGTGCCGCTGTGAAGGGTATGGTTTTCAAGCAGTTTACTCTAGGATAGGGTATATAAATCAGAGCGTTTGGATCTAGAATAGGGTATCATTTTTCACAAAACTGACTGGTTGGTTGAAGATTTTATCTAGAGTAAGGAAACCAGAAATTGCCACTCAGAAATATAAAAAAAATTCAAATCGGCAAGTTTAAATTTACGCAAATCAGCCTCAACAGTGTCAGTAGATGGGGGGATTTGGGGAGTTTACTCTAGTATAGGTTAGTAACATTCAGCTGAACTAGCTCTGGTATAGGCTGAGGGTTCCAGGGTGGGTCACAGCGGCACATCCCCACCCAGAAATTCCCAAAGTACCCCCCCCCCCGGACCCGATCCTAACCATTTTTCGAAGCCGTTTTCTTCCTGTCGTAGATATAAACAAAGTTACTGCCTTGCTGATCACTGAACGTGAAATTGTTGTTTACGCGTCACGGATTTATTAATGGTCAGACACACATGTACATCTGGCCGAGCTTTGTCTGAAAGGAAAATAATGCTGCTTCCTATGCATGTTGATGGGGACGATGTCTTCCGCTACCATCTGGTCCCTGACAAAGTTAGTCTGTCTTCCCGCATGATCACTCTTGAAGATTTTCTGTAGTTGTATGGCTTACGTTTCTGAAATAACCTGCTTTCACATAAAATATTCTTTTTTCTTTTGTTCCCACTCTCTTTCCCTTCCCCCGTTTTGTTTGACATCAGACGTGAGTATTGGCCTAGCCGTCTCCCAATCAGAATTGCGCGCTTGAAGTTTGATCGTGATCGTGACATTTTTAGTCGTGTATTAAATCTCTTGTTAATCAAGCTTGCTCGGTTCCTTACTGGGAGAATATCGGCCCGAGGGCCGATATTCTCCCAGTAAAGAACCGAGCAAGCTTGATTAATAAGATCTATGTCAACACGCAGTCATGATCCGTCCAGCCAAGTGATTATTACACGCTTCCACACAAACTGACCGTACCATGAGCTGTACGTGGAACGAAGTTTCAGATCGTGTTGTTCACTACAAGAAAGTTCATTTAACAGCGATGAAATGATTCCATTAGGACAAGCTTATCAGTGTATGGCGAGCAGATATCCTCCACTTGAAGTATCGTTAACTGCTGCTTATAAGTCCCCCGCCCCGGTTAAGGGCCCATCTACCTGTAAACCAAAAATACATTCAGTTATGAGCCACCACCCCCCCCCCCCCCCGGCTATAAAAAGGCCCCGTTCTAGCTTTCTTTGTGGTGAATTCGTTTATTATGTTCTAAAGCTTAATTAAAAACCCGGATTAAAAAACAGGAAATGAAAAACCTACTTCGATCAACACAGCTACAGCTCGTTTCGAAACGATTGTTTTATTCCAGTTATGAGCCTCCTCGGATATAAGGCCCCTCGGCTATAAGCCCCCTCGGATACAAACCCCACCGTTTAAAAGCCCATCTAAAAGCGCTTATGAAGTTGTACAAGCCCAGGGCTTATAAGCGGAATTTTACGGTATTCAGGTACCAGATTTATCGGGGTCAAGTTTTAAAACCGTAGTATCACAAGTAGAATTGATGATACCATGGGAAAGCGAGGAACGATTTGCTCTTTTTCCATTCCCTGGCTATGGTTGCCACCGGTCAGGATGGCAGAAGCATGATCTTAAGACAAGCGAATGGGTTCAATTCGATTTGACTACTTCCTCATCCTCACCCCTCGACCTCCAATGTTGTTTTATCTTGTTTTAGTATTTGGGGTCCAACACTTAATAAACTGGAATCGCTATTTTATTTTTCAGTGTTTAGCACAAGGGATGTTGGCTGCGGCATTTCGTTTCATGTTAGACTTAATATTGTTTTTCCCCAAATTGTAAGAAGTCTTAAGAAAAGCGATCTCACAAGATTGGTTGGTTATAATTCTCTTTTGCCTAATGACGTATTGGCATATTGCATAACAAACACAGAATAAGCGAGTTGTGATTGGAAACTGACAATAAATGAGAAATCTGTGTGATTCTGCTTGTGATTTTACTGTCCGTAGGTATTTCTCAATGGCTGGTTTTTTTTTACTATTAGTTTCAATGATCTTATCGACATTTTAAACTCCGTGAATTATGTAGCATATTTCATCTGACGTCACAAAGTAAACATTCCCTTCTCTCTTACGTCAGCGATCGACTAACCAATGGATGTTAAGCACTGAACATGTCCAGTTTAAAGTAGATTCAACTTTGCTGGACGATCGTCAATCTGCCGGAGGACGCAAGTATGATGAACAAAACTGCTGCCGAGAAATTAGGTCTGTCTCCTGATGAAGAATGTGTTTTCTTGAATGTTGAAAAACCGACGCCTGGGCCAAGTCAGAATTTGCTGGAGGAGGGTAAGTTAGAGTCCAGGTTTGATTTGTTCAATGAAACAAACAGCGGAATGCATGCTAAAACATCGACGTTCTTTGCGATTCAGTCGCGCTCCAACTTATTTTTCTATAGCAGAAAACGAAAATCAGTCTCTTAACATCAAGGTATGTTCAT
>NC_138149.1:17482400-17484900 GCF_964199315.1 Orbicella franksi | reverse complement strand
ACGGTAAATTATCTCTCTCGTTTCTTGGCTTCTGAATTAACATATGCAAAAGCCAGGTGATATCTTTTTATTGCTTCGTTTAGACACAATCTGGAGACGTAACAGAGTGTAATGTGATAATCCTTGGGTAAACATTGCTTGCCAAGTCCGCTCAAAAAGAGTTATACGTCTTTTAAGACGTATAACTGTTGTTATGCTTAAAAGCGTAACAACAGTCATTTTTAAAAAGATCCCATTGGTTAACAGTTCCCGTTATGAAATCTGTGAAACACCTGCTATCCATTTTTTCTTCATTTGGTGGGAAATTTGGTTCCTGTTTAAGGACCTATTCATCAAATGGTTCCCAAATTGCTCACTGAAAACTTCCTAAAGTTCTCACAAGAAGAAATCAGATTTTGGCGCAAAATGCTTTCCGAAGTGTGTTTTTTCAACAAGAAACCACAAAGAATGGTATTTCTCGAATAACATTCATTAAACAAAACTCCCGACTGGTAGCAGCAAATTAATTATTGATTTTCTTTGAAAACAAAATAAATGATTTACATTCTGTGAAAGTTCTAGTTATATTTTCGAAGATCGTTTATGTGTTAGTACTAATGAGATAAACCAGCTCACGATACATTTGTTGTACAGTAACACGGAACGGTGGACCTGAATCATGATAGTCGCTGAAGATGACGAAAATGACGAGAAAGCGCAGGCTCTTCGTCGTAAACTTATAAAAAATGTTGTGGAGGCGAAACTAAAGAATGAACGAGAAAAAGAAAAGCTTGGACGCACGCTGGGAAATCTAGCGAAGGAAGAGCAACGAGAAATGCGAAACATTCATCGAAATCTTGATTCATTGAAACGAGAACTGCAGGCTCTAGAGCTTGGAAAAACCAGCGAAAACAGACTGAGTGTGAGAAGTGCAGTAGCCACACATGTTGCCGATAAAGGAGACGTACTCACAGACACGAGCAAACGAGACGAAAAGCTGAATCAACGGAGACACTCTGAGTGCACTTCAAAGTCACCCATGAGTTTCCTTGAATTGAAACGTTTACCGCCTTTACAAACCACTAATCAAGGCCTAGTGGTGTGGCCTCTGCCATACAGACAGGATAAGAGCCCGGAATTCCCTGCTCCGCTGAAGCATCGAAAGAGTTTAGCTCTACCTAAAATTGAACTTAATGAAAATCAGGAAAGGAGCCGGCACCGGTCAAGACTTCAATCATCCCCCGCGGTACTCAGCCATGTTCTGCAAAGCCAACTTGCCAAGATTAACAGAAATGATCCTCTAAAACCAGATACTACATCTGCTCATGAGGCAAATGACGATCAGTAAAGTAATACAATTTGACTGATGAGAGATTTATTTTCGCCGACACTGTGAAATTATGATACTGACCAGTTATCGATCGTTTTGACATTTCAATTTTAAAACGTTTGTTATGCCGAGAGCAAGCCGTTTGTTTCGTGTTCATCATTGCCTTTGTAAGTGGTAAAACGTGACTAATCCCAAAACAAGATATTGGAAGAGTACCATGTGTAGGCAACGAACATATTGACATTCCAAACATTTACAAGTCACTCACGTGATTTGTTATGACACGCAGCGTTCGCTCGTTAAATTCCGCTGGCGTAGCACGCGCAGAACTTTGAACCGTTAGATAGTCAGTAATTTCAGTTGGCTTTTTAAACCGACGAAAACTGAAGTTGTTCGGTCGAAACGTCTTTGTATAAGTAACTATAAACGTTGTTTTAACGTTTTAATAGAGTCAGTGTGAAAAAAACTTCGAATGTATACTGCGAAGCAGTGGCGGATCCACGGGAGCCCCCCAACACCCCCCCCCCCCCCTCCCTCTTATTTTGGGTACAAAAACAAAAAAAATCGCCGAAGGAAGAAAAGACGGCAGAGAAAGCAAACTTCCCCCCGCCTCCCCTAGCTAAGGGTCTGGATCCGCCACTGCAAAGAGTGTCATTGTTGATCAGTTCTTTCGTCTCTGTTGAATCAAGGGAGAGCCCTCAAAATTTTTCAGATATGTCGCTTATATGTTAAAAATATCTAAAATTGGGTTACATCTAAACTCTTTTAGTGTTTTTTTTAAACATTCGCCACTACATCAGCTACTATCTGTCCAACCAGACAGCTTTGCTAAAAATGCAAAAATATTCACTCATACAATCTAGTGAGGACAGCAGATGCTTGGAAAATAATCGAAGAAGTCCTTTACATGAAAGCTGACTGGTGTAACTTTTATTTTCTTCCTTATTACAAACACTTCTGAAAATAATGTTTATTCCCGATTCACAAGGCCAAAAACATGATACATTGAATTGCATTTTACACGACAAAGGAGATCATCAAAATTATCAGTGTACGTAACTCGGGCAGTTTTATGAAGAACTGGGAAACCAGTTACTCACGCAGACAAGTCGTAATAGTAAAGCAGAGATTGAAGCCACTTAATTAAGCCCAACTAGCTTATAGCTTTTGACACTTAAATCGGGGTTTCTG
>NC_138149.1:17362400-17477400 GCF_964199315.1 Orbicella franksi | reverse complement strand
TAGTGGGGGACAATCTCACCATCAATGGACGGCAAATCAACCGTTGCGGTGATTCCTTTCTCTCCTTGCATCACGGTGTGGTTAAACACATTGATGACTATAGCATCGCCTGTCGTCAGGTTCTTTAGCAGCTCTGTTTTGTAGTTAAACCTACATTAGGAAAATACAAAGAAAAACAGTAGTTTATCACAAGTCAGAGATAATACTCGAGTCAGCTAAATCTTAGCGACTTCCGACTACCATCTACATTAACATGTTGAAAAAAAAAATGATGTAGAATCATTGACATTTTCTAAACGCACTGCTGTCAAACTCTTCAAGCCACTTCATTCGTTGTTAGCCAAGCAATACAACCCAAAAGGTTTTTACCTTTTGTTTTAAAGAAACGCATGACGAGTTTTTTTGTTGTTGTTTTTGTTGTTTGTTTTAAAAAGTTCGTTGGCCAGATTTAAAAAAATAATGGGCTCATTAAAAGGTAAAATAATTACTGCGATATGTTCAATATATTTTTAGTTCAGAAGGTTACAGCTTACCATTGGGCCTGATATGCCAAGAAGAGCATGGAAGGATACAAGAACCAGCCAGTTTCTTCCACCTTCCCTTCTCCATCAATTCCAAATACAAAAGTGTCTGAGGGTGTGGTCTGGAAACGGACGTACGAATTATACGAACTTTTCAATTCTATTCCGACGTCATGTGGAATCATGGAAGCCGGAATATTGAGCTGTGTGTTGCATTCCGTACCGTTACAGTTCATGTCTGCTAGAGACTGGGACGGAGCAGCATATACCAAAACTCCACGGGCGCCATTTTTCTCGCAGTTTTGAACCTACAGGGACCGTGTGATATCGGATGAGTGACAAAACATCTGACAGATAAAGAGCTTGGCAGAAAGCCAAGCCCAGGGCAATCCCATAGTAATATGCTGAACTGTAAAGGAGAAACTACTGACCTTTGTAAAATATGAACATTTAGCGCCCTCCATTGAAACAAGGGCGAGATAATCATCCTTGACATTCATAAGTATGTTTCCATCACAAGCGTCACCCACAAACAGCACCAACAGATGACCATATTTGGCAAGTGCCGTGCTTGGTGATGGCAGCCAATCATAACGTGCATCTAAACGCTTCGACACGCGAAGAATTCCACCTGCAATCAAGTTACAGAGCAATAATAAATGCGATAACACTGTTTCAGTGAGGTTGGCCTTCATCGTCATAATTATTCTGATCACGAATTAAGCACCCGTTCAAAAGTTGTAGCCTTGAAAGTGAAAGCTACTCAAAATTATTATATCTCTTAGTTAGAACGCGCGCTGTGATTGGTCAATTTAGGGGGCCATATTCTACTGTACGGCCCGCTAAAATTTAAAGCTGTTTTTATTGCCAAAATGTTTCCTGATTTATCGCCATGTGTTCTTAATTTTTATAGCAAGTAAAAGTTTAAAACTTTCATTTACTTCTAAAATTGTGTATTAAAACCTGCTAACGACTTAAGAGTCACTTAACAACGATTTCAAACTGACTCGTTTTGCTTTTGACGTGCGTCATAAATTTGAAGCCGTTCCGCGTGAATATAAATCGTTCCCGAACCCGTCAGACACACAGTAGAGATATAATAAATATCTTAATAACCTAGTCTTCTCGGTCCGTACTGTAAGTTACGGATCCTCGTTTTTTCCCCGTCGATTTATGGCTCAAGAAATCGATGGGGAAAAAATTCGGTCCGCAACTTACAGTACGGCCCTCGAGCTCGGTTAGTAGGAAGTGTTTATGATTTTGGATGCGTCAAAAAAGGCCCTTGATCTACAACCCTTACATACAATTTATTCCCCTTATACAGATAATTATGTACGCGAGCGTTGGTTACTGAAACATCGCGGAAAAATGGCTTAAGACAAAACAGCTTCCCATTCCATTGAAATGATTTCTTACGTCATGATTACCTCTAGCATTTTCAATGACGATCTGATTAAAGCCACACCCATGACCGGAGCAGTACCACTGAGATAATACCCGTGGGATCCAGTTCCCTAGGGTAGACACGGGGAATGTTGCGAAGTACATCCGTGAAATCCAGCTCTCAAAGAAATCTTTTTTTACAGGTTTTGGCCATGATGGGAATCTACGCACACGACTTGCCATACTGGTATCCTGTCGAAATCTTGAAAAAAATGAAATCGGTTATGATCATGATCACAACTTCAGTAAAGATTGTTGTAAGCGAGGGGATATTGTCTTCATTTACTCCAACAGTCTCGGAGCTGCCATTAAAAACGATTGTAATATATAATGTATAACATCTGAAGGAAACTGCTATTCTGAACTTGGAACTCGGAACTCGAAACTTGAGGTTTTACATATTTTTCTAAAGGGACAAACAATCTATTTTTGGATACTGCAAATAACCCGTTAAAGCCGGAATGTAGCTTAATACTTTCTAATATAATAAACTATTTGGCTTTCAACACAACTGAGCACGTGCCTTCCAAGTTTTATTCTCGGAGTCTCACTAAATAAAAACATTTCGCACAAATCTATCAATCATGTATAAAAATTTTGCTAATGATATTTTGATACGATATTTCATTTGAACATGGAAGCCATGCTCACATGGCTCAGTGCCAGAATTGTTTAGGAAGGCCCCTGACGTGGCGCATGTTTCGTTCCAGGAATTCTCCGAATATACTTGAAATGTCAATTTACTTGATACATCCAGGGGTCATGGGCTTACATTTCAGTGATTGCGACTAATACTCAATTAATTAACGAAGTCAGCAGCTGGGAAATTAACAATTTACAACAAATCTTATCAAAGGTTAAATCTACTCTATTACCCAATCTCGAATTATCAACAACATGAGTGTTATGTTGCAGTTTAATCACTAATTCTATGACGCAGTATATTTGGCCAATGTTTAGCGCTGTGAGCTGGTTAAGATACTCAAAGTGCAGTAGCCCTCCACGATTTTTGCAGTGACTAGCTGTTTAAGTTGAGTAGTGTGTTAATAGGTATTTCCGCTGGGATAAACGAAGTCAAATCTTTGGTTTCCGGAGCACGGAGCCGGGTAGGGTCAAGGCCGGTGGGAGCCAACCTCGCTGCTTGGAGGCATTCATGGACTGTCCGCTCTGACGGTAACGCTGTAGCACTTTGCTTACTCAATGTTTATATTTTCTCTGGCCTGCCTTCATCAGTCATTTTCCATGAAGAAACACGCCTAGTCACGCCTAATTGTTTCTTCATGCTCATTTTCTTGGGGAAGTTTCGAGATTTTAAAAAAAAAGTGTCAAGGCCTCGAAATACTCTTAATCGTCACTTACAAATGCAAGCACATGATTATAAAATCAAACAGCTTTAAAAATAAAAACACTTGCCTAAAGACTTGGTGAGCGGCTTTGGCTGATGACTTACCTGTTTAAATAATAGGCCTGCATGGTTGATTCGAACTTCTGTGCTAACCCTCTAGCGGCTCCTCTGACCGTGGATGACGACCCCGCATAAAAAAGGAACACGTAGTTTGTATTGTCAGGGGAGTTCTCCAAAAGCTCTTTGAAGCAATCTGGATTGGACACAAGACGTTCTAGGAATCCTGAACGATTTGTGTAAGCCAGGAAGACGATGGGTCCATGAATGTTGGAATCGTTGCCTGTTCTATACTTGAGAAGAATGTCATTGCTTCTGATTCGGACGTCTTTTGCTTGTAGTACAAATGAGGGAGCTTCATCGCCGGGTTGAAGATTTGGAATCTCTGCAGAGAACACCAAGCACGGGATAAAAGCGAGTAGGAACACAGCTACTAGCGAGCTTGAACGAGACATCCTGGCTTGTACTAAAGCCGTGTTGAAGCTGTGAAATGAAGAACACGAATGAAGAGTGAAGAGATCGCGATGGTCTTTTGTAGATTACTTGTACATCATCAACTGTCAATAATTGTGTAACTGAGCTTCTTTAATGATTGATGTGTCATCGACCCATTGTGAGGAGACACAGGACATGCTGTTGCTGTAAAACTGCTAATCACTGCAATTTCCGGTTTGCTGCAATGGGTCATCCCATCACCCCGTGATAACAATTGTTTTGTTATAGTAAACAAACTGACTTCGTACGAATTAGCTTGAAGCTTAGCCCCCTTGAGCGTGTGGCTAAACCTGACATTAAAAGGGCTTTGTCACACAGCACAAGAAATGTCGTTTAGCTGCATTTAGGAAATTAGAAGAGCCATTCTAGTCGGGGATTTTTTTTATTCGCGTCATTAATGAGAGTCCAATGACATCAACACCGTTCCTTAAACTTGACAAAAACAAAGTGAAAAGTCGAGCTTTTCAACACCTCGACTTCTCGGCTCCTGTAAAGTCTGAAGACACAGCTAATCCAACAATGGACAGTTGGTATTATTGTCTGTCACACTTCAGTTCAAGGACTTTCTAGGCGTAGTATGTTAGATCTGTCAGATGTGACTGATAGATGGAGCACGGTGTGCAGACTTGCATCTGTCATACACACAGTCATTATAAAGCAATCGCGAAATTTCGGGTGAAAAGAGATAAAATCAGTCTCGGCCTCCATTGTAATCCATATCTATTGTTTCATGGAGAAAATGTTAATCGGCCTACCGAGGGGAAAACAACTTCTCCGTTTTCGAGGTTTTATGTCTGGAGCCCAACTTATAAAATTTGCAATATAATATGTAGTGTAAGATGGGCCTCGGATATCAAAATTGTTCGCTGTAACTTTCAGTGAAAAGGGAGCACACAACACATTTTGCGGATAAACTTCATTAGCACAAAACCGATGAAATGGTTGGATTTATAGTGTTCATTCCAAAACCAACGAACAAACTTTGATGAAACGTGGTATTCATTCACGGATTCATTAAATGTTTTAACTGGATTAAGCTGCCCGGTACGTGCGTGAGCAGGATATGTGAGTGTGCACTTCACTTGCTTTTATGCCTTACAAGATTAAAAATTAAAGATTAAAGGATATAAAACGTGTTAACAGAAAATGTATACGACGATAGATGTAGGTTTAGAATTGCTTACAGAAGATTAACCTATGTACATAATAGTTGTTTTTGGTGTTAGTGATGTCAGTGATTTTACTTGAGTCAGTGTTAAAAGGCACGTGCACAAGGAAACTTAAACCACAAAACATTTCACGAAAGCCACCTAAAATGGTCTTTTTTTTTTTTTCAACTGGAAAAAAGGAAGTGAACTGAATAACAACTCTAAGTAGAAGTGGAAATACCTAAACAAAGTACGCTGAACATAAATATCGCATCATTAGTTTCTCTATTTTTATCAGAATGACGACGAAATCTCTGCTTAATGGGTTTGAGTTGTTTAACGACCAAGTCATATTCCACAGTTCTTTGTAATAAGTTGATTTTACAGTTTTATTTTTCGAAACAAAACGCGAAGCAGAATATTCTCGATATTTTTTTGCTTTGTTTGTTCAGCAGTGGGCACGATATGCCAGTACATTGGGAATCACGTGTCAAGTGATTAATACAGTCTACAAAGTTCAATGCGAAGTTGTGTTTGACAAGACGTTTTTCGAGAATACTCTTCTAACTTGAAAAACCGGCTTTAGAAGAACCGGCTAATTTAGAAGAACACGCCAAATATTGAAGTAAAAAGATCGATGTAAACAGAGGCTTGCGTTAAAGGGTTGAGAACCAATTTTCTTGTTTCGTTTCAAAAACGTAAGAATGAGTGTGTCCGTGAGTCATAAAAAAGAATTAGCTTCACTGACTCGCTACGAGGGTTAATTTAAGTTTATCGACTTCAAGTTGATGAACACCTAACTGTTTTACTGGCTTGCCGACGCAGCACGGCCGAGATTTTCTTTAGAAACTACTATCTTTTTTAAGTTGAAATGTGGCATGAGTTCTCCCTGAGTCTCCTTGACTTTCCGCTTTCCAAACGGATGTTTTACATTTTATAACGTGACTGAGATACTACGCGCGCGCTCACTGGTCGATAGGGTTGTTTAGCTGAGAGTGTGTAAACACGGTTTTGGCGTTCTAGATTCGCTCGTATTCTTGAGAAACATTTAATAAAAGCAATAGAGTACTTTTTTCATCTTAACACTTAGGGGGTTCGGTGAATTCTCGAAAGTTATGCGAACCCTCGACTGCGTTTCGGGTTTGCACAACTGTCTCGAATTCTCCGAACCCTCCTCGTGTTAAGATGAGACTATTTTTAGGCTAAAGTTCAAGTATTCGAAACCGATAAGTGGTTCTAGAAATGAACCTGATTCGACTCATTTTACTGAAAGTGGCCGTGAATTTCCAGAATTTATTCGGCGAATTAGTAGTACAAATTGTGACGCACTTAAATTTTAACGCCGTTTTATAGCACCTCCAGGTTTCTTTTCTATGACTTGAAAATAACAAATGCAAATTACTGAATTATGTTTTCACAAGTATTTGTCAATTCCTATTGTATAAATGTGAACGTACGTGCGGTTGGGAATCCTTCTGCGATAGAAGGCCAGACTGCTAACATCTTGAATTTACAAACGGGACTTTGAGCGCGATGCTCAACGAGTTTGCTGTTAAATTCTTAAAGGTCTCTGAAGAGTCTCTTGGCCGAGACGAAACGCCGGGTCAGACTTGCCACGAACTATGTTTTCACAAGTATTTGTCAATTCCTATTGCAAATTATTTAGTTAATACATTGTCGTTCTATGCTGAGGGAGTTGTCATAAATTGGGTGATATTTCGGACATAGCATGCAAACAGGGTGATTGTCTCGCTCGAAACCGCACTAAAATTCCACATACACGAAGCCTTGGAACCAAAAGCTCTTGTCATATCAAACCATGTGCGCAGTTTGAATATAGAACATAACTGACATTTTCAGTGGCCGGTATTGCTTTTAGAAGATGGCTTATCTGTTAATTTCAGCACGTCGGCTCCTCAAACGTGCAAGCACCCAAGAACAAAACATGGTTTTTATGTTGACAAGGTAGTAAAAATGTTAAACATCTCTCTCGTAAACAAGAGGTAGCTATATAAAACAAGGAAACTACAGCTGATACTTACTCCGATTAGTTGCGGTAACTCCGTTAAGCTTGAAAAAAGGTTTTATTTAAGCCAAACTTTCCTTTGGTCTACTCGTTTATATACGTTATGGATTGGCTAAACTTTAACACAGAAATAGAATTGGCAAAGTGCTGCACGATCAAAATAAATGAGTTGTCACTGACAATGTGTCAAGGAGGGGTTAAAAAAATCGGTTTGTACCGGACTACAATCGAAGGAAAGTCGAAAACAAGGAAGTCGGATTGGTCGATCACAACTTACCACCAAAAATATAACACTGAGCCGAGTGTTATATTCACGTATTACTGAAGAAGTTAAATCTGTTTCAGTTATGAGCTCCTCGGCTCGCCGCGTCCCCTACTAAATGACTTACCGTCCGTCGAAAAACAATCAACTTACACCAAGTATCAAGATATATACTGTATATAAAGAGACACACCTTTTACTGAGAAAATGGCGAAATAACTTATTGAAACTTATGCCTTAAAATAAAACGTTTTGAGGCCTCGTGAATTGCTAAGCAGGCATCCGGCGAACAATGAAACCGAAAGAATATTTGAAAATATCTTCTGTCGAAGTCGGCTAAGATAACCAACTATTTTTAGGTACAACTTTTCTAATATGATCGCATCAAACACTTCCGACGGGTAGCATGTGGCGAAATCTAGTCATTTCTCATTGTAGTTTGATAGCAGCAAAAAACGATTAGGTTTTGTTGACTAGGGAGTTTTAAACTGTACTTTAATTCGACACGGAAGCCCTACAGTTTGAACAAACAATTTTATTTTTAGTTTTTCATTAATATGTCATATGATATGTTCAGAATATTATCCTTTGATGCCATACTAATCCGTATTACTTGCGTCCTATCCATGAAAAAAAACCGGCAAACAACACAACGCCCAACTTGTTCGCGTGACGAAGACCGCCATAGAATCCAAGGTTAGAGATGAGACACGTAGTCTTGGACTGAAAAAAATATCATTCTCTTTTATTATAACCATGAAGTTTAGAGAAGAAGGCTGATGGTACATCAGCTTGCTTTCATTGTTTAATGATAGACACAGCTTTCGACGCTATTTAAAATTTGATTCATTAACACTTGTCAAGTTAAAATTAGCTGGTGAGAGTGCATTCCGCCAGTCACTATGGCATATTCTGACTATTCTGACCGTACGGCTGCTACAGGAAAGAAAAGTTCCACCGTTTAAGAATGATATATCAAAGATCATCAAAGAGGGTAACAGGGTTAAATCCTAGCTCGTGAAATTGGACCCTTCTTCGACTGTGAGTTGTACATTTGTGACTGAGAATAAATTATAAAAATGCAAAGAAGCCTTAAATTTCACGGAATTCGAAATCAACACGCCAACGATCAGTTAGCGGAAGTTGCTCTGTTGGGGAGGATAGAATGGACCATTTTAATTTTGACCCTGTGTATTAAGAAGTATGCCATGCAAAGAATGCTTTCCATTTTACAAGATCAACCTGTAAAACTCAACTGATGTCAAACTAAAAGCCCTAAAAGAACTAAAGCCATCACTCAATGTTGACCCGATCCGCGAGAAGTCCGAGAAGCTATAGCCCTTTTCACGGTTAATTTTTCTCTTTTGCATTACAATGTGATTCAACGTGGATGCGAGGCGATTTCGGGCTAAAACTACAAAATAGCCCGAAATTGCCTCACATACATGCTAGATTTTATTGTAATGCAAATGAGCAAAGGTAACCGTGAAAAGACACTCGAAGAATTCGTAAATCACTCGCCTGCGGCTTGTGATTTACGAATTGTTCTCGTGTTCTTCCAACATCCCGCATGGTTTATCAGCCTATAAACCATAAAAAATTGTGGTCTATTGCTTAAATATCTAATAATTCATGGATCTTATTTTAATATTTTTTATGCACATTTACGATTAAAAGAGCTCTCGTGCTTAAATTTTGATATGCCTAAATAAAGTTACTTACTCATTTTCCTCGAGCGCTCTCATTCGCGTCACTCGACGGACTAAGGGAAACTGACAAGGAAAAGACGGGTAGTCGGGTCTCTGAACTCTCCCTTACGAAGGTTGTATAGGGCCTGGACCCTGGTCGTCAACCCGGTCCTGTACAGTGCAGGAAAGGGAATTCAGGGACTGGAATAAAAGACCAGTTGTTTAGAGTCTGTTTTTGTAGGAGACTGAGAGACGTTTCGGCTGTTAATATAATTCCTTTGATTTTGATATCGACCTTAACTGGAAGCCGGGTGATACTGATTGAAGGGCTCGTAATGTCCCCAACATTCAGTAATTAACTAATACTTTGGCACCTAGGCACCTTTGTTTTATAAAAATGAACAATGCGAGGTAAAAGGTCGCTGTGCCATGAATATTTCATTTGTCGTTTCAAATTCTAAGTTTCCTCTGCCTTTCACAAAACCGCATGGTACTGTTTATAGCGGAGCTCCGGCGTCCCGAAGGGCCGCCAAGCGGAGCCCCATACTCATATAGGAAAGAAAAGGAAACCCATGAGTTGATTTTCTCATGGTTATCATGGCTAGCGGTATTGCTCGTGGGCGCGTACGCACGACGACGACGCCGACGACGGCGGCGACGGCGGCGGAGTTGCCCAACATGGCGGCCATACTTCATATAACAGGTTGACAGAGACATGCAGCCTTGGCTTACCGTGTACTTCCTTGATATTGGACATCCATGTTACGATCAATTGACACCTGTCAAAACAAGGTATCCGCTGACCAGTATCACGTGACCATATCGCGGGCTCAAGTTTACAGCTCCTCGAGTTCACGTGTTTTTTTGAAGTTGACCGCTGACCAAGAGCTGGTTATCGATTGGATCGCGGGCTCATATTAGGTTAGCTTTTTGGAAACAGGGCAGGATTGTTTGGAAGCCGGTTTACGCTAACCCAGGATTAAAAGTTAACCGAATTATAACTTTTTCTTCTATGCAAATGTTTTTTGCTGTTTTGTTTTGCGTATATGGTGATTATTAAACTCAAAACAGAAGGCCAAACAATATACAGAAACCTCACCGCAAAGTTACAAAACTCAAATCAAAATTCTACCTTTTTCTGGGTTAGTTTAATCGGGCTTTGAACAACCCGGCCCAGGAGCTACGCTTTTAGGCTAGCCTAAATCTATATATTATGATAGTCGAGTTTTTGAAAGGCGCGGGGGAGCATGCAATGCAGGCTTCGCATTTGTGACGTCACAGACTCGCAGCCATCTTACTTTACGTGCCTGAATTTTGTGTATCAAAAAGAAAAGTGCTCAAAAGATGACAGTTTCTTCGACCAAAGGACTCGTTTTTAAGAGAAAACTTTAACTAAGGAAATGGAATCTCTTCTGGAGAAGATTTTGTCGTAATTTACTTTGTTGAAGCCGAGAGAGAAGTGTTTGTTTCAACGATTCATTTTGTGTTGGTGGCTGCATGTATCCGTCTAAGTTGTCAAACTACAAATTCTTGACGTTTAGGATGAAGGTGGTAAGGTACTAACTAGTACTATCGTCTCTTGGAGGAAAGGTTTATTGATTAGACGAACTGTTACGCTTTCCTTTGAGTCACAGGAAAGCAAAATTTTCATCCAAGAAGCCCGTCCGAGGATAGCTTGATTTTGTGGACGCTATAATTATGAACACGATGGCTTCTAGGACACAAAATCCTCATGGATTACGTCAAATTACCCTAGATGAAATCTGGGATGACCTTAAAGAAGGAATACAACACGTTTATAAGCAACAGAGTATGTCCAAACCAAGATATATGGAACTTTACACGTATCCTTTCCGTGAGAAATTGCATTATACATTTAAAGGTGTTTAATATTACAAGGTAGACAATTACTAAAGTGATTTATAAAGACGGTTGCTTAGTTTTAAAGTATGCCCATATTCCCCAGACTTGATAAAGTTTAGTGGGGTACTTGAAGTCAGGTGCTTAGGTATTGGGTTGAACTTCTTCCGTTTCCAGCTATGACGAGAACTTTCATTTTTGGTCCCAGGACTCTGGAAAATTGTAACTGGCAAACAAAACAGCTGAGTCATTCAGGTTTGCTTTAAAAAATTGCATGCTTTTCACACATTCAATTGAACTCTGTGTGTTTATAAGGAAGTTTTTTTGGTTGGTTAAAGACTGTTCCCCAGGAATGGAACAACTTGATGATACAAATTGAAGCACAAGTGATCAGGGACCCTAAGGAGTCATCCTGTCTGCTTGTGTACAGGGTGATAAATGAAACAGGTCAAATCACTCCCTGTGATTCAAATCACAAATCACAAGTGGGATTTAGACCATTTCACAAATTACAAGCCCTAGTATTTCAAATTATTTTCATCGGTAACACTTTTTCGGTTCCATGTCCAGTGATTATGAGAAACGATCAGTAAGAGATAATTTTTGATTTGGACACAAATAAAAGAAAACGAAAGTAGTCTGAAATATGAAATAAACCCTATATTTATAAGCTTACATGTACTCAGTGGCATGAATCTTGGCTAGTTTAAGTTTATAAGCGAGTTGATCTTCTCCAAAATGGGAAACAGTTTCAAAATCAGTTCAAAAATACCTCTTCCTAGTTGTTTTTTAATGATACAGAGTCAACTTTTGTACTTCTTCTTCTTCTTCACAGTGGATACCATATAAAATGATTGCTGGGATGAAAACCATAATATTTTAGCTAATTCACCCTTTATCAGCCATTCATCCACCATCTTAAATCTCTCCCAGACTGCATTGCAGATACCATGCAATGCACTTCAGGATGGACACAACATGTCGGATGGGTGATTCCAAACAACATTTTAGTTTCGGGTTTAATCAGAGTGCTAATCAAAAGAATTACTCTACTTCATGAGAATTACAACAGAAGAAAACCTTTATCAAATTGATTTTAATTGGCAAAGCTGAAGATGTCCATGGCAAATGGCTTTTCGGTTCTGATATTTCTGAATCATGGTGACTGCACAGTACCAGAAATTATCATTACCATGAAATCCTAGGGCTTGAATTACATATTTTATTTTCATAATTGCAGTAATTGGCCTTGCTTGAATTTTGAATTTTTTTTCTGAAAAAGAGAGCAGAAATTCTGCTGGGTAGATAGCAGTAATCCAAGCTAAAAATTAAGTAGTTGATAAAATAATATGTGTCTTGTAGATTTCAATAGCCTAATACAGTCTCTTCCAGACCAACAGATAATGCAAGAAAGGCCTTGACAACATAGAATTCAGACTCAAGATCAATCTGTAGCTTGGCAATTTGTTGAATTCATGATATTTTAGGAATAATCACTTATACTATTAGCACCCTCAACTCACTGGGTTCAATACACATGAGCAGAGTTAAAGAATAGCTATACATGTATGTGTACTTCTGTGGCGATCTGGAATAGCTGCAGGAGCAAGAGGAGCTAGGCAGCCAGTTCATAGATGATTAATCCATACTAAACAGCCACCCTTTTCCACTCTATTTGCTTTTGTTCAACTGACCCAAATTTTGACCATAAAAAATGAGTGCTGGCATCAAGTGCACTTGACTGATTTTAGTTGGTTTTTTTTCAAACCAGTCTGTTTGTAGGGGGTTAAGGAGAATCCTTTCTCAAAACAATTATATTTAATCGACCAAACCACTGTAACTTACAAATTCAAAATGTCTCTGAGTTTGTGCATACTATTTGTTGGTCATTCAACTTCAGTAACTGTCTTCTCTACACAGTCCACTAACAAATTATGTCGTAAAGCGTGCTTGTGCTGGACATGTTTTTCTATGCCTTTCAAACGTGATTTGTGAATTTATACCAGAGTAAGGTAACATTACAAGTAAAAAGCAGAATGTTTGTGTTTTATGGTACTTTTGTTGTATTATTTCCTTCTCACCCAAGTTATGCCTTCCTGAAAAGAGGATATTGGTGCTGAAGACAGATGAGAAACTATGATATTCGTAATTATGATAAACACTTCACTTCAGTTGTGCCACCACAACTGTGACACATGCTTGAAGATTTGATGGACTTTTTTTCATTTGCCAGTTACGTTGCTGGTATATTCAAATGAAATTCAGAAAGAAAGAGAAAGTCACTTCCCAAGGCTTACTCATTTTTAGTAGTTTGGACAATGTAGACCACTTTACCCCAAGAACCTAGAAAAATGTAATTTAACATAGTTAACCATGCAAGAAGCGTTTGCTGGCCTTTTTAAGCGTTTTTGGAGTGGTTAGTATTTCAAGCATCTTTTGGTAGTTGGGTTATCCAGGAATTTCTCTGTATGTATTATTGCGGTTAGTGGCCCTTCAGGGTCCACTTCACCACTTGAGGTGGTCAGAGGTTTTGGTTGCACTGTTCCCAATCTTATCAGCTGCAATCAGCGCAGGGCTCGAAATTGCGACTCACTGGTCGCCAATGCGACCAAAAATTGAGCACTGGCGACTAAATTTTCAGAACTGATCGCCAGCTGGCGACTCGCGTTTTGTCCGATAACTAAACAAAACCACTACACAACTTTTGTTTTTAAATCTTTATATTAGGAAATCAATCAGATACTGTAACTAGTGTAGAACTCACCTTTCCGTCCCCAGTAAAATAATGTCTGAATATTACAAGATAGTCGAAAAAATTGAATGTATTTCGACACATCGATACTGCGTTCACGGCGCACCATATTGTTTCAGCGGCTTCTTCCGAAACTGGGATCGCAGGCACACTTCAACACCATGTGCTTTTCATTTGCCACGAAAATGGCGGCAGATACCAATCTTGACTGCGTGCGGGGAATGAAGATTCAAGCATGGCGTTGTTTGTCGGCAGCGAAAGGTATCAAGGAAAGCAAGTTGAAAATAAAGAACAGCATTTCGAAGAAGTAGCAAAGGGAAAATACGCAAGAACCCGTGTTTGTCTCACAATGAAAACCACGGACTTAAAACGTTTTATGCTTCGCTTCATTTAAAATGACTATGGAGTCAACTATCACCTTTGGACCGGAGACATATCACCTGAGAACAACAGTAGCTTTATAACTAAGTGTTACTTGTGTTGTTTTTAATTGTTTTCGCTCTTCAATTGTGACTTTTGTTGCTTGCGAAGTAACGTATAAAATCATTGTTTTGTGTGTGTAAGTTATATATAAAATAAATTGGCGACCAAAATTTACGATCTGGCAACCAAAATTTTTCCGTTAGTAGCCAGCTGGCTCCCGAACGAAAAAGTTAATTTCGAGCCCTGCAGCAGTCTTCTCTGCCACTCAGGCTTGCATTGCATCTTGCTCGTATTGCAGCTTACCTTGTATGTTGCACTGTACCAGTTGGGTTCATTCCTTGCATTTTATTCCCTATTTTTATTAGATCTATTTATCAATTATTTTTTTGTATTGTTAATAGCATAAGCTGGGTTGAGGAGTAATTAATGGTATTGTCTTGCTGTACAATGTGGGCAATTTCTTCTCAATAGAAGTAATTTATCTCTCTAAAAATGACGTTTTATTCCTTAATTGGGGGTAGACATGTTTACAATCATTGCACTAGTGTCCATCAACAGTCCCAATCCAGAGTTCCCAAACAGAAAAAGGCGCCAAACCAGGGCGGTAAGTCAGTCTGTTAATTATGTTCTTCGATAGGATCTCACTAAGGTGGCTCAAAATAGTTTCCAGCACTTAGATTTTGATAGGGAGTTATAACCACTCTTTATCACTTGATGCTACCGTCATGGTAGCAAAAAACTGCCCAATCAATGGTGAATATGTTGTGTTCATTTTCGTGTGTCGATAGGTTACCATAGCAACAGTGTGGCCTGCTAAAAACACCCTTAATTACAGCTTTAGGGGCTTATAATTCAAAAACAGCACGGTGAAATTTCTTTATATCATTGAATTTTGATAAGCATAAGACGCAAATTTAAGCAAAGTTTTTAAAAAATTCTGTACATGGGGTTCAGAGCCACCTTGAATTTTCAAAACTTTAAGGTGGCTCTGAACCCTATGTACAGAATTTTTTAAAACTTTGCCAGAAGTTGCGTATTATGATGCTATTTAAAATTTGATAATATGAAAAAATTTCACCTTGCTGTTTTTGAATTATAAGCCCCTAAAGCTGTATATAAGGGTGTTTTTAGCAGGTCATACTGTTGCTATGGTAACTTATTATGTCATGAAAATGATCATAACATATTCACTAATGATTGGGCAGTTTTTTAATACCATGATTGTAGCATCAAGCAATAAAGAGTGGTTATAACGACCTATCAAAATTTAAGTGCTGGAAACTGTTTTAGTAGCCATAACTTTCTAATAATACACAGGCAAAGTACTGTTTATTATCACCTTGTGACACAAAATGTTTATAACAACCTAATTTCGTGATTTTGGAAATTCATGACTCGTGATTTTTGCAAAATTGCACAATAAGTACAGCATTTCCTTCATGAGCCCCTTTTATGTTACTTTGGGATCCTAAAAATGTGTCGTCACAAGCATTTTGTTTGATACGTAACTTGAACTTTGGATAAGTCATCCTTGGTAATTCGAGCTTACCTTGGATTATTACTTGGCATGCATTGTACATTTTAGCTGTTGCAATGGTGGAACTATTTATGACGTCGTCACTTTTCTCATGTACATAATACAAAAATGCATATGTCTCTAAAACGAAAGAGGATATTCCACAAAGGAAAGCGCCATTCTTCTTTATTTTGAAAAGCCTTCTTTCAAACAAGCGGCAACTATTTTTTTTACTTTGTAAACACCTTAACATACACTGTGTCTTACTTATTTCTATTCTCTGTAGTTTTTTTTAAGAATTGGCTTTGTGTGTATGGAGAGTGCTCAATAATCTAGAGTTTCGGTGGGTTACTCAGTGTTTCTGCCAGACCACGCCATTGCAGGAATCCCTCATTGCAATCAGAGATGGTCCCCAGAAAAACGAAGAAAGGGCCAATTTAGCCCTTTACTTTTACAAGGCCACAGGCTTAACATGGGCATAGTATTTAAAAGCCATCCCAGGGTTCGGTTGTCAATGCAACTAACATTTCATCCTTGGCGACCAAAAATTCTGGTTTAGTCACCATAATGGCAACTACATTTCTCTGTGTTGACGATCAATAACGGTTCTTTCCTCATGCATTATGTCCTTGTAGAAAACCATATTGAGAGATCTTTGCTTCTTAAACATTCGACATAAGAAAAGAAGTCAATCCATCAGAATGGCTGACCGTGTACAAAATCGCCCTATGATGCATGGCAAACCCTTGATCATCGACTACGTCATCTATGCCTATGGATTGTTCTCTTGTAATCCACGGATCCTTCATACTACTATCTGGCAACCAAAAATTTGCATTTGGCGACTATCTTTTTACCAATTATTATTTCTTGGCCCCTTTCCTAAAATATTGGCCCCTAAAAAAGGTCTTCAGGGGCCACTTTGGCCCTCAAGTAAAATTTTCTGGCTGAAACACTGGTTTCTGCTCAAGCAACTCTTATGCCACTCTCATTCTCTCCCAACTCTGGGGGGTATCCATAACTCTACAATCGATGTACAACTTGTGCCCAATGTCTCTCTTCTTTTAAAAGATGCATACTAAACATAAGCAAATTCTTAATTAGTACAGATAAGTAAAAAGGACATTGTACAGCATACATTTATGTATGATTCAGTACATTTGGATATTTAGGGCGGTACAATATCGTATAATGAGCACATTGTCTGGTACAATGGTTAAGTTTTTTATTTCCCAGCACCACACCACTGCATAAGTTTTTGGAAATTAAACTGTAAGATCACTAGAAATGTATGTACCACCAGTTACAGTGAAATACCAATGTTGTCAGTCAATTACACATCACAGAAAATTGCTCAGCCTGTATGATTATTTTTGTTTCACAGGAGCCCAGTTTGTTGGCCTTGAATTGTATAAGAGACTCAAGGACTTCCTCAGGAATTACCTCACAGGCATGCAAAAGGTCAGAGTAAACTGATTGACACAATGTTATATTATTATGTCTTTGCTCCTGTTGTTCTTTGAACTTTCTGTATGAAAACTGCCAGTTTTATATCTCCTTTACTAATGCTCAGCCTGGTTGTTACACAGTAGATCAGTTTTTGCTGGTTTAAAAATTGTTTTCTTGCTCTGGAATCATGTTTGAAAAAATATAAATTAATTACTTGTACTCAGAGCACAATGAAAGTTTAAAACTGGAATATTTTGTTCAGGGTTCAACCAATCATAAATTAATTTCAAATCAGTCTTGTTCTACAAATTTTGCAAATTTGGAAGTTGACACTTAAATTCTTAGAATGAAAGTTACAATATCCATGAATCGTATCAAGTTTGAAAGCTCACTTCATGACATGTATCATAATTATACATGATTGTATATAATAATTATTATTATATACATGTGGACCACTGTAATGTGCAACATATCAGTGAAGGTTATTGTTCCATAAAATGTTTGACTGTGGGTTCTAAAACCATTTGTACATTACAGGATGGTGCAGATCTTATGGATGAGTCTGTCCTTAAATTCTACACCCATCGCTGGGAGGATTATAGGTTCTCAAGCAAAGTTTTAAATGGTGTATGTGCATATCTTAACCGACACTGGGTTCGAAGAGAGTGTGATGAAGGAAGAAAAGGCATCTATGAAATTTATTCTGTGAGTAGACTGTTCCAACTGTATATGGCATCTTTTTTATGGTTTAAGGTGGAGTAAACATATTTCTTGTATTCTGATACGGGAAATTTTCATCAAGCTTACACTGGTAAGTAATTCCTCTTTCCAACTCCCAAAGACCTTCTGTTGCAGGATAAAGTTCTTTTTCCTGCAGTACAGTGTACATGCATGAAATATACATGTATTCTGTCCAGCATATTTTGGTGCAGGTTATTCCCTCAATTGTTACAATATCTATCTTCTGTTGGATAGAGGCTCCTGTCACATTTTTACTGCAGATTGCATTATTGGGATGGTTTAGGGGGCTGCTGTCCACTAAATTCCTAAGGTATAAACTCCAACAGTCAATTTATTTATTAACCCATTGACATCGAGAGATTTTTGGAAAAAACACATTTTTTGGACATTTTGATCCTACCCGGAGGGCTGGTTAAGGGAAGTTACATGCAATGTGGTGCATATACCAAATATAATTACAGGGGCCTAACCTCCACTAAATGTCTTGTGACGAATGTGGTTAATGTTACTTCAGTATATGTGTATCACATTGGTATAGAGTATTCAATTTGGTCAATGTGCTCTCCTGATAGCTTCTTTGTAGAATAGCTTTGCTCTCAACATGTGCACAAAAGACTGATTGTCATTTTCACAAAACTAGAGTAATACAGTAGACACACTCAATGGGTTTAACTCTTTTAATGTGTTCTTCCTCTTTTTAGCTTGCCCTAGTAACCTGGAGAGAAAATTTGTTTAGACCTTTGAACAGACAGGTATTTACTATACACGTAATTATGGGCTCAGTTTTTCAAATGATGATTAAGCTGCAGTTATCTAGGATTACAATATTAATAAGCTTGAATTTTAATCTCATATTTTGGTTATTTTTTTGAGGATTTCGTTTATATTTTTCTCACTAATGTCAACTTTACAGTAAAACCCTAGAGAAATCAAAACTTTGATTAACTTGTAACCCTTGATTAGCATTAATCAGCTTTTGAACAACCAGTTCCTGTAAATTATCCCTCTTTAAACTTTGTAAACTGGAAAGCATTTTGTGAACCATAGTGCTGGGTACTTAGAACTGTATTTGTCATTTACTGTAGTTGCGATTCTGTGTATTTATACAGCTGCCACTGTTTGTCTTACTCATTTTTTATGCAACCAAGCTTTACCTTTCCTTGCAGTTAGTTCATCACTGATATTTGTGTTCATCAGGTGACAAATGCTGTGTTGAGGCTTATTGAAAGAGAACGGAATGGTGAAACCATCAATACAAGACTTGTCAGTGGAGTGATCCAGTGTTATGGTATGATTTTATTATCCACCAAGCCACTTGAATGGAATCTGTAGTATTTTTTATGTCCTGTAAAAATCTAAAGTAGGAAAGTTGACTCCACATTGAGTCAATTATTTTATGCACAACTAGTTGGTTTTCTTCTTTAACTGAAGCATGTTTTTAAAATGGGGTTGCTGCAGTCATTTATGATGAGATGTCAAAAAGTTAAGATGTTTCAGTGGCATATTGTGGTCTTGGTTAATTGACAATGAAATTGAACCCTCATGAAGCATGCTTAAATTTACATGTAGATGTGTTTTTGTAATCCATTAAAAGTAAATGTTTTTGTTTACAATCACTTCATTAGTTAAAAGTTGGTGTTGCACTGTGCAGCACATTGCTGATCTTTATGTCGTTCATATTGGTACCTCTGAACACTGTAGATCTACTTGTACATGTATCATAATATATTCTCACTGCACACTACAAATGTCTTATCTCTGACTCACTTTTCTTTTCCCCCAGTTGAACTTGGTCTGAATGAAGATGATCCTTCAGCCAAGGGACCCACCCTCAATGTGTACAAAACGTCTTTTGAGTCAGTATTTTTAGAAGATACAGAGAGATTTTACACAACAGAGAGTACAGAATTTCTAAGAGAAAACCCTGTCACTGAGTATATGAAAAAGGTACATAACTTGAGTTATGGATCTCTATAATTCTACTGAAATGCTTGTTAATATTTCATGGGTATAGCATTTGTCAGCTTCATGCACAGTTCTCTTCTAATTACCAATGATCAGTTGAAGGGCTTTGCTATGCCACATATGTAATTAAAAAAATGTACATATTTTATACCAATACAGGGCTGTAGTGTCAGTCCTTCAAGAAAAAGGGGTTGAAATTATCACAGTCCAAAAATTTTGGTTTTAGCTTGTGTCCAACAAGCGTGGGGAAGGAAAGTCAATTTGCCAAAAGGATACTGTTTAGTTTCCACCAGCTTTAGCTACAGAAAATCTAGTTTATTTCCAATGGAAAAATACACAATTTATATTTAATTTATATAAAATGTTTGATATCCATCTTTTCTTCACACAAGAATATAAAGACTACAGGTAACTTTGTTTTTACCAGTTTTGAATTTGGTGAGACCTGTAAGACATAATGTTTTGAGATGTGGAGGCTCATGTTGTTTCTGAAGATGCGAGATAAACTCAGTAAACACTGCTGTACAACACATAGATTAGTTATTTTCTTAATAGAATGCAAGCATGCAGGGCTGTCATTAAGGGCTGTAACTTGTAACACCTGTTATGGCTGAGTATGCTTGTTTGGCTCTTGATGTTACGTTTGAAATTGCCTTTTGTTGATACAATTCACCCACAAAGTAACAAGTTTGTTACTGATGTGAAGATCAAGACTACTGGTGAATCAAAACTTAACGAGTGCCCTGAGCATGTGGGTTGTTTCTCCTCCTACATAATTGAGTATTTGAGTTTTGTAGCAGTTGCAAGTCTTCATAAGACTGAGTTTAGACTGACTCCTTGCTTGATTGTCTATTTTATAGGCTGAAGCCAGACTGTTGGAAGAGCAGAGAAGAGTTCAGGTTTACTTACATGAAAGCACGCAAGATGAAGTAAGTAAATAATGGCCAAGTTGAAAAGATGAATTATTGCTCAATTATATGAAGGGGTGTGTGCAAAACCATGCTAAGTGATGATTTGGGTGAAAAAAAAAATTTTCGCGAAAGGGCTTGAATTTTTGCATGTGGTCTTCAATGTAATAGAAAAACACGGCCCTGTATTTTTGTCGCTGGTTTTTGCTTCGTTCTCGAGTTATAACGTATGCAAAAATACTTGGCTTTTCCTAGCCATGTCTTTAGGAGTTTATTTGTTGAACAGCAAACAGGCAGACTGTTTATAGTGTGTGAAGTCAAAATCAAATCTCACAGCATATATAGAGCAGAAATCTGGGAACAGATTGTTTACGTCAGGTATTGTGACGTGAGCACAACACGTGAATCGATCGAGAGTCAAATGAAATTCATCGAACAAAAAAGAGATGTGCCGCATTAGAACTCTGTCAACTAATATCTTAAGCATTGTTTTAAAGTACCTTGTGTGCCTGCCTGGTGGTTGAGAGGCATCATAAAGTCTTGATAAACCCGTAAGTCATCAGCACGTTTTAAAGAATCAAAATGTGTTCTGAAACTTCGAAGGCAGCTGATATACTGTAATCGTGTTATCGGCGTTCGAAGTCAGATCAAGCCAGGCAGCAAAGTCCAAGAGCAGTTCTTGCCCAAAAAAAATACCCTCTGGTGAGTCATGGCCCATTTGCCAAGCGTTGCTAGCGTCAAAGTTTGGAAAGCGAGAACTGGTTTTAGAGTGATAAAATTTGTCTTGTATCGACCGCCATGTTTTCCCGTGCACGAGGTGTAAAGACCCTTCCCGGCATGCATTACAATCACGTTCTGCGGACGTTTCTCGAACTGGTAACTAGATTGTTTAAACATAAGAATGGCCAACAAGTAGCGATCGATTGTAACATAGATCTGTGATCCAGGTTGCGTTGATTTTATTTCAAATCGGCATGATTTGTAGTGTTTTGAGCTTCTGGGATCAGCGGACATGCAGATGTATGGAGACCCGTACGTTGCGGAGAAGGGTTCATCTGTTAATCTGTCAGCCCTATTTATAGCGCGTTTTCACATGAAATCAACATCATTGAGCTTATAAGTTGCGTGAAATTACCATTTTGCTGTTTTCTAAGTGAAACTAGCATCCTTGCCGTCAAGCGTTAACGTGAAATCAACATTTTAACCTATTTAGACCTGAAATTAACATCATTGAGCTTATGCGCTGCGTGAAATTGACATTTTGCTGGTTTCTAAGTGAAACCAACATCCTTGCCGTCACGCATTATCGTGAAATCAACATTTTAACCTATTTAGACCTGAAATCAACATCATTGAGCGTATGCACTGCGTGACATTGACATTTTGCTGGTTTCTAAGTGAAACCAACATCCTTGCCGTCATGCGTTAACATGAAATCAACATTTTAACCTATTTAGACCTGAAATCAACATCATTGAGCTTATGCGCTGCGTGAAATTGACATTTTGTTGGTTTCTAAGTGAAATCAACCTCCTTGCCGTCACGCCTTAACGTCAAATCAATATTTTAACCTATTTAGACCTGAAATCAACATCATTAAGCTTATGCGTTGCGTGAAATTGACATTTTGCTCGTTTCTAAGAGAAATCATCCTCCTTGCTGTCACGCGTTAACGTGAAATCAACGTTTAAACCTTTTTTGACCTAAAATCAACATTTTTGAGCTTATACGTTGCATGGAAGTGACATTTTGCTGCTTTCTAAGTGAAATCAAAGTCCTTGCGGACGCGGCTTGCCGATCCTTTGTTATGATAAACCGAGGCGAGACTTCGACTTATAACAAAGGCTTGGCTTGGCTATTATAACAAAGGATCGGCTCTGTTTATCATAACAAAGGCCCGGCTTCGTTTATTTGAAGACCTCAGCGGGAAAAGGGCGCTAGGTATTTTAATCAAAAGTGAACTTTGTCGAAAACGCTCCAAATTTCGCATACAGTTTTGTTTAGGTATGTTTAACAATGTCCCGTAGTTTTTCCGCTAAGCTTCGCTTCGTTTTCGAGATATTGCATATGCAGAAAAACCACTCGGTTTTCCTAGCGGCGTCTTTATAAACGAAGCAAAAACCAGTGACAAAAATACAGGACCACGTTTTTCTATTACATTGAAGACCACATGCAAGAATTCAAGCCCTTTTGCGAAAATTTTTTTTTTCACCCAAATCGTCACTTAGCATGGTTTTGCACTCACCCCTTCATTTCTCTTTTACCTGCACCTATAGCCCATCCCGTCTCGAAAATAAACTTACCCCCAAAAGATGTTGATCAGTGTAGAACTAACCTATAGTAATAATTACTGTAACTTCTGTTTATGATCAGTAAGCTGGTTTAATGCTGTGTTTTTTTGTTGTAGCTTGCCAGAAAGTGTGAGCACGTTCTGATAGAGAAGCATTTAGACATCTTCTACTCCGAATTCCAAAACCTCTTAAATGATGACAAGAATGAAGGTCTGTAGACTTGGATTAAAATGCAAACGCACTAATTGTACTGATTTTATAATGTAACAGGACAATCCACTTTGTTACTTGTGGAAGGTGATTAACCTTCAATACATTTATCTTACTGTTACTTGACTGGATCAGAATTTCAGGATGTTTATTTGTGGCTTTAAGACAACTTGGCAAATTGCTGTCAAGCCAGTAACCATAATAGCACTTTTTCAGTTTAATAACACCATAATTATTTTCAACACTTACATGATTATGTTACATTACAATACTTACAGAATGTTACATACATTACATTGCTACTTACATTTCCTACTATGTAATAAATACTAACCTGTGCCACTAAGCTTTTCTTACTGTAGGTTGTAAACAAAAAGTAGCACAGTATATTTCTTACTTATTTTGGTCTCCTCATCGATGAATAATGAGTTTTTCAGATTAGTGAACATATTAAAATATGTTCAGCTGAGAGCTGCCATTGTATGCAGAAACGTCATTGGTTGTTTTCTAGAGATATTAATTCACTCATGAAAGTTTAGCAGAATGTCAGAGAGCTATGGATCATTTACCTTAGATTCCCCTGCATCAATCATTTTCCCAGTCTTCCTTTCCTGTCATTTTAACTCCATGTTATCTAATATTATTACCTCCAGATCTTGGTCGCATGTACAACTTGGTTGCCAGGATACCTGATGGACTAGGACAACTTCGAACCCTTTTAGAAAATCACATAACAAATCAAGGACTCAATGCATTAGAAAAATGTGGAGATCAAGCATTCAATGTTAGTAAACCGTCGTATTGTTCTTTCAAACAATATTGATATTGCAGTCATTTATTTTTGTAAAATGTTTTCAAAGCCATAAAACTTTGTTATTATTGATTCAGGATCCCAAGGTGTATGTGGAAACAATACTTGAGGTTCATCATAAGTACAATGCACTGGTTTTGACAGCTTTCAACAATGACGCAGGATTTGTTGCAGCTCTAGACAAGGTACTTGTGCAATACTACTGTAATGCAATTATGAAACAGTTTGTTAGCCTTTCACATCATCAATCCCCAAGTCACTTCTGGTCTGAAAACTTAAAATAATGAAAATATGACCATGACCAAACTCTCAGGCCTGATAACTCACTCAAACTGACAAACAGATCAGAAGATTGTTCATAAACATTATTCTAACGGAGTAAATCTCTTTCTAAAATTACTGGGTAGCATGTCACCAGAAAATTTTCCAAATGACTAAAATGTCTTAATTTCTCTTTTTTTTTTTTTTTTTGAGCAACAAAGTTCAGATGTAGCAGATTTTATTTCAAAAATATGTGGCCACTTTGTTAGAGCTACAATAGATTTCATTCTATAGTACAATTCTCACTCATTTGTCCTCCAGTCATGATGTAGGGATTGTCCAACAAAAGGCAAATTTGTCATATTAAAATACCGGGCATGGCTTGGCAAATAAGCAAACTATATCTCTGGTCTCTGGCCTCAAAAAAAATCCTGTATAAGTCTTATTGTTTCTGTGTCTTTCATAAAGTTTTTCCAATTTACCTGGTATTTCATTGACTGGAAAAGAAAGGGTTTAACTTTTTGTCATAACACATGCCCTCATAGTACGTTCAATTGGCAATTGATTATCCACAAAGCTATTTATTTTTTTGTCCCTTCTCATGGCAAATGGTTTTATTTTCTGAATGTGATCATTGTTGTCTTGTGCCTGTATTATAACAACTTTCACTTGGTTTTAACAGGCTTGTGGCAAGTTTATTAATAGTAACTCTGTCACCAAACAAGCTCATAGCTCATCCAAGTCCCCTGAACTTCTGGCCAGATACTGTGATTCTCTGCTAAAGAAAAGGTACCCAGTTATATTAGTCTTTTGAAGGCAATGTCAATTTTAAAATATAGATACATGTACTACTTGGGCTTTCGAATTGCATAATGTTGTTTCTAAGCAGCAAAATTTGCTGCTTCAATTCTTATTTTTGTCATATTTTGTATCATTCATTTTTTTTATTGCCTGCTTCACAGCTCAAAGAATCCAGAAGAAGCTGAATTAGAGGATATCCTCAACTCAGTGGTTAGTAGCCTTGTTTTAATCCCTTTTAAAGTTTGCTTATTATTTCTGTTAATGTATTTTGTGTATCTGTAGATGGTCGTGTTCAAGTACATTGAAGACAAAGATGTCTTCCAGAAGTTTTATTCCAAGATGTTGGCTAAGAGACTTGTACAGCACAACTCAGCTTCAGATGATGCCGAAGCTAGTATGATCTCTAAACTCAAGGTATTCACTAACAAAAGCCACTAAATAAAGAAACAAACAAACGTCACACAAACATAGTATTAAAATAATAAGTGAATATTATGAAAAAATGAACAATTTAAAGGGAACGATTTCTATACTTTCCTCCAGACACAGAAAGCGATAACATTTTAATATTGAACAAAGCAGTATTATATTGGACATGAAAGCATGATGGTCTGTACCATTAAGCAATTAGATAATGAGCTCTAGATTTCTAATGCATGATAGTTGACTCAGGCGCACTATCACGCATAGAAATTGAGAGCGAATAATCTAATCTTTTAGTATAAATCTAGTAGTCGTTCAAAACGTTATCTAAATCCTCTTCACAGACACTTCGAAAATGCCAAGAAGCGGCCGTCATTTTGTTAACAAGGGGACAGTGCTACGCTACTCACTATCACAGAATTGATAGTGAGTAGCGTAGCCAATCAGAGAATTGCATTCGTGATAGAACGCTAGTAGATTTATACTAATATTGAATAGACTGAATTGAATTGAAAGACTAGAACGAAACAACAGCCAGTTGGGTTATATTTGGTTTTAACGTTAATTGTTTTTTTGTTTGTTTGTTTGTTTGTTTGTTTCCTCTGTATTCATATAACCCTTAGAAAAGAAGGAAAGGCCGCTGATTTAATGTTGTTGACTTCCTTTCACAGCAAGCATGTGGTTTTGAGTACACATCCAAGCTTCAAAGAATGTTTCAAGACATAGGTGTTAGCAAAGATCTTAATGACAAATTCAAGTCACATCTAGCCAACACAGAAGCCTTAGATTGTAAGTCAATTGTCTTCGACTGTTGTGGATGTGTTGTTGTTATGCCATGTTGTTGTAGTTGTTGTTTCTTTATTTATGGCGTCTGATTCTTTTCCGTTACCTATGCTCCTTAGTGGACTTCACAATCCAGGTTTTGAGTTCAGGGTCCTGGCCCTTCCAACAGTCAGCGCCATTCTCTCTACCAGCAGAGGTAAAATGTGGTAATTGTGAAAACAAACAAATTAAGCTAAAGCATTATAGTTTTGTGTTGAGAACAATACCAATATAGTCTTTTTTGATTGCTTGTTTGTTGGTTGGTTGGTTTTGTTTTGCCTTTGTTTTTTGTGTGTGCGTGTTTTACTGTTTTCGTGTTTTGTTTTGTTCTCTTCCCTGAAGCTAAATCCAAAAAGAACTTATTAAAACAAAGAAAACCAGATTTTTATGATACACATTGTCCAAGGATACAAATTATGATAGTTAAACCTTTGCTGCTTGCTTCAGTGAAGGTTCCTAACCATTTTGTTTTTCTTTAGATGGAAAGAAGTCATCAACGATTCACCACATTTTACAGCAGCCAACATAGTGGTCGGAAACTTCATTGGGTTTACCACATGTCCAAGGTCAGTGAGCAATGCCCCAGTATATAAACTGTTTTAAGATGTTCACGTTGTTTCTGTTAGCTTTCTCTGTTTGTCTGCATAACCCAGTCTTATGGCAGATGGCAGGTTTTGTGCTTGTCGTCTTTGAATCTAAATGTGTCCTCTCTCAAAATTAATTAAAAAGATTGACTGTAGGCATTTGTTTTGCTTGTCACGCAGCAGTGGGTGGAAATTAGTGTTGCGAGATTACTACAAAGTGGAAAACATGCACTACAAAGAAGGACTATAGTCCCAAGCCATATAACTGAGTTATACTCACACAAAAACCAAGATTCAGATGAAATCTCATGGCTTTCTTAAAAGTCAAAACCTCTAGAGGGGGTTAATTTTTTTTTTTTTTTGGATAAGACTAACTGAAACTTGTTTTTGTTGATTGCAGGGGGAACTAGTTACAAATTGCTTCAAAAATCGCTACATTCTCCAGGTGAGTTGTTAGCAATAAGTCTCATGATTGTTGTCATGCAATTCAAGAGGAGTGTTTGTGACCTGAAAAGTTGTTGTGAGACGTCGTTAAAGGATAAATGCTGGTAGTGAAGTCGTGTAGTAGTGTAACATTCGTTCAAATGTTGACACTAAATGCCGCCGTCTACCTACTTACATTATCATGACTGCCTCACAGCCCTGCTGTGATTAACTACGAGTGTTCAGTGACTGCTTGTTGTGTTGTAGGCATCCACCTATCAGATGGGCGTGCTCCTGATGTTTAACAACTCGGACAGTCTGACACTGGAGCAGATTCAAGAACAGACTCAACTTAAAATGGTACATGTACTTTTTAATGCGTAACACCCATTTTGTCGAATACGCCCTTCGGAACCCAAACCCCCTCCAACTTTCATATAACCTGCTCCAGGAAAACATTTTGAGAAGGCTGGTTTGAAACCATGGCGTTTTTCGTGTTTCCCACTTACACGTTGCTTCGATTGGACTTCCGTTTTTTCTTCAATTGCACCTTTTGCATCCGCAGGGAATAGTTCTACATGTATGTATAAGTTGATTTTAGCTTCCCGGCAATGGTTGTAAAACCGCTGTTTCAAGCCTATCTTGATAGAGTGCCTCGTCATTCACTCCATGGCTACTTGTATATTTCTGTAGAAAGCTTGAATTTTTGTGTGTGATTTATTTTTCTTATCTTGTTCTCAGGATGTTCTTTGTCAAGTGCTTGGAATTTTGTTGAAGTCAAAACTTGTTGTGAGTATGAACTCACTGTACATTTGTTGATGGATTATGTGCTTCACTTAATTTCAAACAGCAATGACTCTGCGTAACCTAGCCTCCTATTCAGACGTTCTTTGAGCTCGCCAGGCAATGTTGACGAGCCCAAAGAGCGTCTGCTTAGAAGACTATGCGTAACCAAGCTACACCGCAACCTTTAGCTGCAATCAAGGCCCGGTCAGGTGTGATCTAGTGTATGCTGATGGTCCATGTAATAGTTCTCTATATGTGATGAATGAATAGCTTCAATTCAGTATCAAAAGTTTTGACTGGGTTGAAGATGATTAGGACACTGAAATAAAATTATTACCAAGATGAGTTAAACTGAACTTTTCAATTTTAGTCATCTCTAAAGTCAAGTATTTACTTCCTCGTATGGTTTACAATAATCCGGAATTTTAAGTGAACTAGACGCTCTAAGAGCGTTTACTCGGGCTTCGTACCGCAGGTAAACGTGTGGAACACAGTAAAAACTTTACATTTTGTCTAGATACCCGGCAGCCAGGAAGTGTTTTCAGAAAACTACATACCCGGCAGTGTGAAATTATTATAGAATTTCCACGAAATAACTCATTACTTAGAGTAGTAGATCTTTGTTTAGAAATGTGAAGCGATTTCAAGTATTATTTTGGCTTTGTAGTCGAGGAAATGTCGAGCTTGGGCATACTATAAAATCTCGATGTTTTGACATTTAGTCCACAATGAAAATATTTGTTCAAAGAAGCGAAGCGACTCTAAATTATGTTTTGGTTTTGTAGTGGAGGAATACTACAAAATATTGACTCACGGGCCAGGTTGTTCAAAAACCTAGCTACCCGGCCGTCAAAAATTCACAGATAATCAATTTTCACCAAAATTATGGATATTTTTTGAAACCTCCTGGGATTGTTTGAGTATTTTGATCTTTGGTCAAAAACACCAAGCGATTTTATTCAATGATTTGGGTTTGCAAATAGTCCGAACTTTGTATGACTCACGGGCACGGTTTTTCAAAAAAACTATACATACCCGGCAGTCAGAAATTGTTTCCCTTTTTCCACCGAAATGTCCATTCAAACTTGCTGAAAATGCTCGATCTCTGTGTAGAAATACCAATAGATTTCCGAACTGCATTGAATTCACATTTCCTCGACATGGAAGCACATAACAGACCATAACATGACGAAAGTCCGCGACAGGTTGCGGATCTACTTAGAATTGAATGAATTATTCCGTGGAAATTCTATGATAATTTCAGACTGTCGGGTATCTAGCTTTTTGAATACACTTCCCTGCTGCCGGGTAAAAACACATAAAAGAATCAGGATACTTTCTAACTCAGAGTTACACTTGGATATTTACTATTCAAGTTGCTTCGTTGAGTATCCTCTATAACCAATTACATGTTGTTTGCCTCATCTTCCAAGTTCTGCTTACGACGATTCTTTGATTTTTCAACATCCCGGCGAGTTGTTCGTCTCAGCATTAGAAGTTGTTTTTTTGTCTGTGTTTTCGTAGTTTGAACTCGTAAATGGCTCCCTTGTTATCTCGTGAGAACGAGCATGAACTTTGCTTATCCGGCAGGCTTTCAAGCAATATAATTCGTGGGTCAACCCGTTCCGGAAACGATCGACATCTTCTTCGAGTCTTTCCCAAACTGTCCTCTCAAAACACAGCACTTTGTATATCACATTGTTGTTCACGAAGCTCGAAGAGCGAGAACTGTCGCATTCTCATCCCCAGTTTCCACGCACTACACTAGGAACGCCTGGGACCATGACCCCTCATTTGGCGATCAATTACGCCGACGACGAACGGCTTCAATTTTTTGACTCGGGCTTCCGTAAAAATAGAACGTGCACTAAAGCGGATCTTGTGTGTAAACAGAAGGGTGTCATTTTTTTTTTTTTTTTTACTGTCACTAGCTCACCAAAATACCGTGACTGTCTGTGGTGTGTAGTGATACCAAAGGCTTGAAGTGAAACATATTGAACAACTGATACAATTCTGACCAACTGAATAAGTGTTTTTCTCCAGGTGAGCGAGACATCTGAAGATGGCTCCAACTTAGATCTCCAGTCATCAGTTAGTCTTCACTTTGGATACAAAAGGTGAGTTGTGATGTAGCATTTCTCAACCTCATTAATAATTCATCAAGTTTAAACAAAGTAAATCATGACCGTGACGGTGTTTGGATATCTGATCTTAATTAGCATAGATTTTTACGATTTTTGTTCTCCATTTTCTTTTTAGTTTTAGTTTCTATTGAGAAGATATATCAAACACTCAAGACAGTGTTTCACCACATTTCCAAACACCTCGAAGTTCGTCAAAAATACTGCGCTGCGCGTCGTATTTTCAATTGTCTTCTCCGTGTTTGGAAATGTGGTCAAACACCGTCTTTCGTGTTTGATATATCACATCAACGGCGTTGAACTTCAGGTGTTACAAAATGAACTTTGAGGACCCATCTGGTAGACATTAAGAACATTACAACGACGGGAAAATATCTCGGGCAATGTATATGTAGATAAAGAGTATTCTCTTAAAGCCCTGGACAAACTGAGACACAATTAGCCATGTTCCAAACGAGCAGGGAACTGGGTACGAATATTTAGAATCGATTGAACTGAAAAGTGGGACCCACCATCTGAAAGAGCAGTCAAACATAAGTAAGTATACCAAATCTGAGTGTTATTGGTTTAAACGCAAAGGCATGGTACACTTTTAAAAATCGCTAATATAAGATAGTTTTGTATGGATTGGACGGACGAGCGTACAAAGCTCTCTTATTTTAGCGATTTCTCTTTCAGATGGTGGGTCCCAGTTTTCAATTCAATCGATTTTAAATATTCGTACTCAGTCCCCTGCTCGTTTAGAACATGGTTAATTTGATGTAGCGTTTGATTGCCTCAGGGTAGATGATAAACCCTTAAAGTAATGCTGGGAATTAGCTAGATTCTCTAACTTCAAGCCGCGAGCGGAAACACTGCCAGTCGACACGACACTCCCGCCTCGCGCGTTGGTGACCAAACAGTAAGAACGCTCCTTCGTCTTCGTCTTTCCTTTCGTCTTCGTTCTGCTCCTCTGTTGTAGAAAATGAGGGAATTATTATTAGTATCTTTTGCCATCAAGTAGAAGACAGTTAAAATTGTTTTCCCTTCACAGTAAAAAGCTAAGAGTTAACATCAATGTACCGATGAAAACGGAACAGAGGCAAGAGCAAGAGCAAACTCACAAATACATCGAAGAGGACAGAAAACTTCTTATACAGGTACACTACTGGACAGGATTAGGGACACATCAATCAATCAACACTTTATTGAAACACATTGCGCCTAAGAGCTGAGTAAACTTGATCAAAATACGAACGTGTATGTAACTAACCAAAATAATAAATAAATTACATTGTCACGAAAACAATATAGTTAAATATCTGCAGTGTAAAATATGCCTAATCAACTATTTATATGTACACAGTAGATATCTGAATAAAATAACGATAAATGTAAATGTAAGTCTTATTTATAGTGGTCATGTACTTAGCTATACAAGCACTAAGCTTAGCTAATTTACAGGCATGCCATTGAAACAAGGGAAACAAATATTTCAAATAAACGTAACATAGTTAAAAATCCCAACTGACAGGAAGCAGACCAGCTGGCTATTTACAAAGCGTGACCGAGGATTTGAACTCGGGACTACTGAGAAACAAATCCCGCTAGTGGCAGGGTGGAGGCCCTGAACCCGGGACCTCCGGATTACAACACCAGTGCCCTTAATTTCTCGGCCACGCTGCCTCCGATAGGCCTGTAAATATACAGTCAAAGGTCTACAGTTCTCAATTTACTACCAAAATTAGCAACATCGCTGGCCAGTTTCACTATTGTAGGTAATCTATTCCAGAGCCGTGCACAAATGTAGGTAAACGAGCTCTGCATAAACTTTGAGTTAAATTTGGGTAAGCATAAATTGACGCCAGTGCCACTCGGATTTTACGGTGTTTCCCTGACACTGAGCGAGATCTTTCCAGTACAGTGGCGTACATGCTGAGAACTCATTCCCTGTACATGCCAGGAGCTATAGTCTAGACAATTTTAAAACCATTTTTAGTTTGAACATTCCTTATTAGTTTCTCACATATTTTTTGTTTTTTTAAATTCATATATTTTTAATTTTCCAGCCTTATTTTAAATTTTTTACCCATTCATTCGTAAATCAGTATATTTGAAATATTTTAGCCTTTTAACTATTTTTAATCAATTTGTTAATAGTAGTTAACGAGGGCCACCCTAATAAAATTGATGTTAGCTTTTTGATGTTACCCTCTTTAAATATTGCAATTATTCTTCTTATTTTGTGTACAGGCGGCAATCGTGCGAATCATGAAAATGCGCAAGATGTTAAAACATCAACCTCTGCTGGCGGAGGTGTTGTCACAACTGTCGAGCAGATTCAAACCTAGAGTTCCAGTCATCAAGGTATTCTTTACTCTATTTCATTTTTCAGTCATGTATGTCGTGGTTTTATTTGTGCCAGAATTTCTAGGATACAGTTATAATTAAGTTAGCCGCGGTCCTTCAGATTTTTTTCTTTCGGGGAGGGCGGCTGTGATTCAGACGGTTAGATATGATTCAAAATTGTTTTGCTGACTTGTAAATTAGAGCCCTTTTAGTAGCCATTGTGTAAATGTCAGCCTTCCAGTTTGTCTTTCAAAAGTTGACTTGTTTAACGCGTTTAGCTGGTGTCAGTGAGATTACATGTACTTATAACATGTGTGGTGGATCACAACAATGGCCTGTGTAGCTCATGCTGGAGTAGAAAATGACGGCTGGCCGAAAATAACTTTATTTTTTTTAACTTCCTATTGAACCCGAAAGTAACGTCCCACCCGAAAGTAGCGGCCCTTTGAAGATTAACTCTCGACTACAACAAAAAGCCGTATTGCATTTCATGTAACGTTTCAAGCAATACTTAGATCGATGTACAATGCGACCATTACTTTTTCCTTACAGTACCAACATTTGTAGCCTTTTTTGTTTATACAGTGTTTGCTTTTTTGTGTGGGTAGTTAGTAACATACATAAACGGAACTGTCAACTTCATGTGACGCGTCTGCTGTGTCTGAAACGACTGTGAATTACCGTTCAAACGTTTTTTAGCCATCCGAAAGTAGCGGCTCCTTTTGCTTCTAAATCCGAAAGTAACAGGGGGCGGGGGGCGTTACTTTCGGAATTCTACAGTAATAACGGAGTTCACACCGCTGGTGTCCTCCGCTCCAACTCGCGTCCTCTTGTTACTCGAGCACCAGCTACGCAGGCTTTCACGAGTTTTTTGGTAGTTTTAAAAATGTCCTCATATTCGGAGACCCATGGGTGGTAAGTGGGCGTATACCACTTGCCAGAAAAACACTCGTGAGTTATAGGCTTTTAAAATCAGGTGACAAACAGTAACCTACATTTTTATCGTGGTTAAGAAGGGTGCGATAGTCTTCAAAGAGGACTCAAAGCACGACAGACATGTGTACCACAGCTAAGTGCCCCATGCACAAAGTCCTCTGTTCCTGGAAAGATTTATTCACAGAAGCGATGCACTTCCCACGAGAAGACAAGGAAAACATAAAAATAGCTTTCCAGACCAGATGAAGAATCTTTCAGTCGGGCCATACGCTAAAAGTTACCAGCATTTCACCGCGTGAATTTTTCCGGGGCTGTTTTTGTTGTTGTTTGCTTTTTGTTTTTTGGGGTATTTCTTGATCATTATGGCGTTGTTTTCTGGCACTTTATCTCATAAAACCTTCGTTGAACACCATGAGAGCGATCATTGACAAAAACAACTCTGTGTAAGAGGGCATGAAGGTGGCGCGATAAAATGCGGCTCAGTGATTGGGTACAAGAAATAGAATGCCATGAACTTAATGTCAAATCGGAAACCGGAACTGGTTCAACCAGGCTAAATGTTCCCACAGTTACGCTATTGTTGGAAACTTTCCTTTCGCTGATTATACTCCTCTGTCTACTTGGTGCAGCCTCCACTGACCATTCCTGGGCCTCCGACCATGAAATCTCGAATTTCGCATCACTATATGTCCAATTCAGTAAGAGGTTAATTGTGTTTGTTATTTATCTCTTCAGAAATGTATTGATATCTTAATCGAAAAGGAATATCTTGAGAGAGTTGAGGGAGAGAAAGATACTTACGCATATTTGGCGTAAGAACAACAGTAAGCCGACAACACTGCTGCAGGATGGGTCTGGATTTCAATTCATTAGCTGCCGCTTCATGTATCACTCTGGACTGCAGAACAAACCACGCAAAATTATTATTTCCCCTTTTTATAATACAAACTTCACACTGGAAAGCGCCGGCAGAACAGAGCTCATAGTCACAACATGATTATTGCAAAGTGAAGTTTTAATTTGTTCATAAAAAAAAGAAAGAAACTGGTTAATTCTTGTGATTCATTTGCTGCATGGTATGGTGACCTTGTGCAGTTCTGGGACGTCGATTCTTTATCGCTTTTGACAAGTTCAAATTACACTTGAAGTACACTTTAATTCTTTATTGTGGTGCCTACTTGTAATATTTATGTATTTGCTAGTTTTTACAAACGAGGAAAACAGTCTCGTAAAATTGTTAATTTCTAGGATTCTTGAAGAAGTAAATGTTGACCAAATGTATCAGGTGCTTTGTTTGGTCGCTTCTGTTGGTATAGGGATGTTTATTTGATAAACTGGAAGCCACTCGATATGAAGTAAAAGAAAGAGTTGAACCACGTAAAAGGGATCCAAGGAGACGGTGTTAGGAACGTTGATAATAGGCCGTTGAGTTGTACCCGCAAAGAGTGTATTCAATGGCAGTCAGTTTTGCCCATTAAAGAAGTCGACAACTTTTTTACAACCATATCTTCATGTAACTGTCTTGAGTACATGCGGTTCGTTTTTTGACTGCGTCTTTGACGTGAAAACAGCTCACGGTAATAGTACAAGTCTTTACATAAACGAACACATTGTGAATTATCAAACGATTAACCAAATACGGGTAGGTTAAAAACTGGAGCACCACTGCAATGAATTCCTCGGTTTAATTGTTTTTTGTTTTTTGTTTTTTCTGCGGTTGAAAAGTCCAAGCGTTTCGGGACTATTATCCCTTCATTTGTGGCACGATACTACCTTAATTAACGCCTGATAAAAAAAACTCGATGAATTGATACATCATGCAAAGCATCTCTCGTGGTAGAAAACCCGGTAGAAAAGACATTTGCAAGACAAAGAACCACAAAGCCCATAGCTTCTGACCATCGTGGCCATTCAACCGTTCTCTCGTCTGATTGGATCATTAGAGGAGTGCAGGTATAATGCTTACTCCCTCGTACTTTCCATTGAAGCTAATGCTAGAATAGTTCCTTTTTTGTAGAATAAATAGCGAAAATTAGGATGAGAGTTAGACCGTTTTCAATAGCCAATGTCCATTTGTCACGCTTGGTGGATAATCTTGATATGTTGCGTAACGCATAAGAATGTTATGACGATATTAACCCCGGGGTGTACTCAAGGAAAAAGTAGTATAGAAGTATAAAATATTTTGGGCATTGTGAGTACCATAGGGAGTAAACATTTAGCCCTAAAAGAGGACTAGGTTGAATGGCTGCTGCTTGGAAACCGAAGAATGCCTCGCGGCACTCGTTGGGTTGCTATGGAGAAATCATCATGGCTGCTTTTGAATTGACCCGAAAAAACTTCAAAGTACACCGACTTAGCGACTAATTTTATGGGAAGAAATAAGACCTTTTTTTAGGAGGAACCCTTTGGTGGAATGTGTCTTTGGTGTGACAGACTTTTCAATGCAAACTTGAGGCGGAACAGGGTACCATGTGCATTCGGTTTCAGAAGAGTAAAGGTCTGTCCAAACGGTAAACGTTTGGCGACCAAACATCATCAAACATTGTTTAGTGGCCAAACATGCTGATGTTGAAGTGAGTGGCTAAACGGTTAAAACATGTTTGATCAAACACAGATCAAACTATGGATACAGGCCGCTGAGCAAGCGTGGGGCGCATGCGCGCGCCAAACATGTTTGATACGGCTGTCCAAACGAACAAAACATCGCCCATCAAACACGAGAACAAAAGAAATGTTTTAAGTTGTTTGATCGAATGTTTGATTGGCTTCAAATTTTTTCAACCATGACCAAACATGATCAAACAGCACCAAACAAGGTGGCCAAACGGTAAAATGTTTGGTCACCAAACAATGTTTGATGGTGTTTGGTCGCCAAACATTTCCCGTTTGGACAGGCCTTAATACTGTCATATATTTCGTTAGTTTGTCATTGCAGTGTAATGTTTGGTCTCTAACCTCCCTTCTGTGACGTTAAAAAAACTTCCGCTTGCAGCTTGCAACCGTGAGAGGTTTCCTGAAGTGATAACAAATTTGGCTGACGCCTTCCTAACAACGACTAAATTGGTATGGGATAGTAATGTTCCCTGGTATCGCCATCGTTCATCTCTGGTTGGGATATAGCGTGGAGAACTGAGAGATGTGTGAAATAATTTTTTCGGTTTAACCACTTCTGTTTTACGGCTGTTTCGGGTTTGAAAAATTTACATTCATTACCACCTTGCCTCCTTGTGGGGCCTGAAAGTGTTTGCAGTTTACAGCTACTGACTTAAACACCTCGTCTAATAGGTACTAATAATGGCATTTGGTAGATTCGGCCACTAAAGACCCTGCGTTACCATAGGAATAAAGTGAATACCAACCTCCTACCGAAAAAGATGTAAATCTGATCATATCCAGAATTAAAATGACTTCTGTGTTACTGGAGGAAAACCTGGTCGGACGAAATTCCAGCAAGCATTTCGCTGATTGCGGGATTTCATTTATTCAGGGGTCGTTAAGTATGTGGCGGTTTAAACTTATTCAGTTTGGTTGGAAATTTTTATAATCAAGTTTCATTCTGTTGTTTATTTTTGCTTTTTTTGGCTTAGGGTAATGAATATGAAACGTGAAAATATCGAAAAATCAGACTGCTCTACACAATACCAGGACGTGTAAAAGATTGCTAGGAAATTGCCGGTTCCGGCACCGTAAGGATGATTCGTTATATCAGACTCTGTTATATCGGTCTTAATATGTACGAGTTGTAAGCTGTTCAGTGCCGTCTAACCCCGATAGGAATATCACGTGGAGGTTGGTAGTAGGTTTCAAGCTTTCCCTGGTATAACCAACTGTATCTCTGTATAACCATCTCGTTTGCACAGTAGTTTTCGACTTAACTTAGGGATCATTTTGAGGTTTTTACCATTTAAAGGTAAAATGTGAAAGTTTAAATGACCTCAAACTGCGTGACAACACCTGGCTAGTTTATCGAATACAGTCTAGTAACTCGCATTTGTGTTTGACCGCAAACTAAAGTATTCATATTTTTAAGTGCTGGTATTACGTCTTACGCAAATTATGAAATTACAAGTTAGTCCGATTTCTAAAGCCAACTACTTCAGCCCGTTTAAGCAGGAATTCAGATAAGGCCTTAGGGACAGCCATATGGAGTGAACAAGATTTATTCTGTGGGTTCGGCTTTGTCCTATGCCATAACGTGACAATGAGTTTAACTTCTAAGGTAGCACTTCCGGTATACAAGGACTTGCAAATCCTTCACCTAATGCGTCATGATGGATGCTAAGTATCATAACATGCGATTAGCATTTCCGATCAACACAGGGTAATATAGACCTTTGATAACACCATGAACTAACAAATATTGGAAATTAGTGAAAAGACACCGATTTTAAAAAAGAAATCTGAATGCGCTTAAATTGTCTTCAAAAGACTTCACATACAAAGAAGAGAAAGCAGACAAAACTATCTTGCTTTTATGACAAGCAACGACGTGAAACAAAAAAAGCGATGGCTGCTGCCCGCTGCACACTTAGTCTGGCCGTACTATCCAGAAAGAAATTGGTTGTAGGAGGAATGGTGTCAAATCACCAGCCTCGATAGGGGCGGCCTGTTTCCAGCAGGTTTGTCAAGCTTTATGTACGTTATCTTCAGCTACAGACCCTTGGATGACTGAGTTGCAAGTGTTCATGTTTTTTATCACAGGAGAATAATTGAAAAAAGAAAAACCAAGCAACCGAGTTATTTCATGCTGCGTTCCACGTCTCGCGGGGATTTGGTACACAACACGATCATTACACGCAGAGTACATTTATAAAGTATCTTCGCCAACAAAGAAAACTGTGCCACTTGCACAGGGCCTAAATAAGAAAAGTTGGACTCTAGAATCTTTTGCTTTGTCTTTTATATTTGCTCTCTATAGAATTCTTTTGATCTTTTAAATGCTCAGGAACTAAGCCATCAAAAGAACGTGAAAATCGAAACACGTTTGTAGACATTTATTAAGATGATGTTTATTCGCTATTGTTTGTTAATAGCATGCGCGCAATAAAAATTGTAAAAGAACTCCGGAAACGAACACTGGAAGATGCTTACCTTGGCTCGTACTTAATTTACATACGGCCAATAGGAGCGTGTCTGTACGTTAAACAAACCTTCACTACTGTTTTCACGTTGATTTTAATCTTTGTCTCAAAGAGAACTTTCAGCGTGTGTTTTGCGTTGTTTTATGTCGTTAATAATATACAATTCATTGTTTGGTCTTCGGCTCAGTTCATTTTGAGCGTCATTTGTGTTCATTCGCGGGAGCGCGCTATTATGGATTTAAGCTTTACGATTGGTCAGCCATGCACAACTCATGTCAAGTGGCGGCGCCAGATCTCGTGTTATTGACATTCGCCTCCCAGTAGTTCAACAGCCAACCACTGCACACGGAAAGTTCAGTTTCCTAACCTTAAACTTCCTCGCAAAGTCGTTCCTTGCAGCAAAAAAATTCCGGACACGTTACAATGTTATTAAGAACGTGTTGGCATCGGAATTTTATCTTGCTGGCTCTTGTTTGTATGTGTTGGAATGGAAGTGTTGCCCACCAAAAGAAGCGAGAGAACGAGCATAACGAACCGTCCACAGAATCCATCCCGCGTGTTTCAACTAACGCCACAACTCCGGCTCCAACGCCACCTGAAGATACAGGCTTGGAATTAGAACAGCCGCGAAAGACGTCAGGTAATTTCAGCACAAATGATACTCTCCATTACTGGATGTGTAAGTCGCATGTGTTCAACAAGCTGTTTACCCATTGATCTTTGCAAAAAAAAACTTTCATTCACTCGTGTTATGACGCGTGTCTTGTGCCATGGGTTAACTGCAAGGCAAGTCACATGTTGATCATTTTGTGTATTGTTTCTTCGTAGGCATTCTTAATCTCGGATGCGAAGGAATCCGGATTCGAAGATATGTGTCGAATGGCCGTTGCACGAGTAGAAGACCAATCCGCGACATGATCTGTGACGGACAGTGCTTGCCAATGGATGAACTACCTTGGTTTCCGGAATTTTCCAAAATTATCAGTCGTCATAAGAGAGAGTGGCGCTGTGTAGCGGACGATGTCAGAACTAGGAAGGTGACCGTTATGTGCAACGACGGGACCAAGCACAAATACCGCGTGCGAGTTGTTCGTTCTTGCAAGTGTAAGAGATACACACACAAACAGAACCAAACGAACCCTTGACAGACGCGCTCTGTTCATAACAATAAAGAACAAAATCTACAATGGTGAACAAATGTCAAAAGACATCCCCGCACAGATGGAGATACAAACATTCCTTCACTGTACTGCTCACGATTGTAACATACCTTTGTACAAAGTTTCAGTGAGTTTGTAAATTAAATTAACTTGGCCCGGTGCCTCAGATCAGCAGTTGAACAAGAAAGCCTTTCTGTTGCGTAGCGTCCGCATTTTGTATAGATTTCTTGCCTGTCGTGATTTATCTGCAGTTGACAATATGACAATTCTAGTAGGATGATAGATTTTGACTCGTCTATACAGTGTTGGAAGCGAATAGCGTAACACACGTGTTAACCGCATGGCGTTCTATACTCAACCATACTGGACGGGAAACTACTGGCATTATGCACATTAACATCGAGTTGACCGAGGTTTGTAGTTATATTCGACCAGGAATTGTTCATGTTATTGAAGTTTAATGTTTGTCGTTTCTTCGCTAAAGGCGGTCCGTCGTTATCATCCGCCTGTCCTAAGGTTCATTCTGTGCAAATATGTAATCAGATTTCTAAAAGAAAATTTATATACATTTATATTACAAGAAGTAAGATAGATGGTCGGCGTTGCGTTTAAGCATGGCTCTTGAGTACAGGATGATGTAAATAAGCCCCATGTTCCAATAGAATCTAAAAGGAAATAGAAATCGTAGCAGTAAGATTCGTAATTTTTTTGTCATATATGATTTGATGGCCCTGTAGTAGGGACCGTTTGTACATATCAGCCCAAAATTCAGTCGGATAGTTCCTAGATTGAAATATATAAATAAAGTTTATTAGAGAATTACAATGGCTCTTTCATGAATCTCCATGGCTTTTTTATTCACAGCAATAATATCAGCTTATTGTTCAAGGACAATACACGCGTTGGACAAATAAATCAGCGCACGTTCTCGTTTCATTGGTTGGCCGAAATAATGAGCGACAACCCCTCAAAGATGAAAACAATGGCTTCTTTTCGCTTGAGCGAATGTTAAGCCATCTGAACAACACCATCTGAGTGAGTTTTATTCTGTTGAGCTAAGTTAGCCTTGAGGCAAGATTCGTTAACTTTGATTAGACCTTGTTTTCTCTGAACGCTTTATTCTTGATATTGTTTCCAAAGCTTGTTACGCGTTTCCGAGCCAACTAACAAATGAATAGAATGGCTGACGTCAAAGACGCAAAGATTTGCTATGGAGAAATCGTTTTTGATTGGCAAGATCAATGTTTTGAGCCGACTGAACGCGTGGTAACGATCGTAAAGTACGGCTGAAGTGCGCTGTCCGTGATGGGTTTTATTATGTAGAGAGTTGGACGACACGTGGCGGGGGCGTAATAACACAACAATGATGAGTACACCTGGCCAGAAGAGAACTTTAACAAACTATCAAAAGAATGTTACACGCTCAATACTGTTCAACACTGAAAAAACTTGGCACGGTTACAGATACGCCCTTGCGCATTGTATAACCACGCTTAATCGTGATGCATGTGGGCCGTCAATAAACAATGACGGTTTACCTGCATGTAATTAGCGTACTTAAGTCATGTAAAATGTTTTTCCGCCATTTATCATTCGCCCTTCGCCCGACGTAATTATTTGTCTTTGCTTACGTTTTCGTAGTTATTAGTAATATGCTGCCAAGTGTGTCGTTAAACTATAAGCACTTGATTTCCGGGGCGGTTGAGTTGAGCCACTATCTTATAGAAATTTGTCAAATGTCTTACAGGACTTATGGTACTTTCATTTTTAGAAACATTACTATTAAACGACACACCTTCAAATAGTAATGAGCAATTTTTGAGATGTTATCTGTTATGTGTTATTCTCCGAAGTTTGTTCTGTGAATTTTAAAACATTATCTGTTCAAAGATCTTTTCTAAGCCTTGTGAATAAAGTACCTCATTACAGCGATTTGCTTCGGATATATGGTGGTTCGGTTTAGGGAACGCACGCGAATATCTTATGTAGAAAAATAGATAGAATGTTTGCAGTCTTGCATCCCAGTTTGACATAATGCGTGTAGAGCTGGTCACGTTAGTTTCTTCCCGTTACGATGATTTCAATGTCTTACATGTAATTTCCGTGTTCAGTAGAATAATACTGAAACAGTTAACAACTGTTCTCAAAGTGTCTCATTTCTGCTGGAGAGCTATTGAGATTGTTTCGCTTGGTCGCTGGGTGTTACTTAGAGAGTGCAACGATTCAACTTCGATGAAGCTCTTTGTTCTTTTGGAATTAGTAACGAGTAATTCTTGGTCAAGGGCTAACGCACAAAAAAGCTAACTTCTTATCTCACAATAACGGAAATGTGCACTTGATTTCTTCTTACAGAAGGACCTCCCCTTGTATCTGTACATTATCAAAGAGATAACGTATTTTCTAGTAGCAGTGACTACCAAATTTTCGAAGCTAACATAAAATAAAGATTATGGAATGCAAATGAAGATTGGGAACCACAAAAGATTATATTACGGTGTCAATTGTTGGCTCGTTTAGATCCAGAATAGATCCCTGCATTATGCCAGTAGAATAAGCCGCGATAAAACAAGAAAAAAATGTGATCATTTTAAAGTTGTCACAATATTTTGCTTGATTGAGAATTTCAGTTCGATAACAATGATGATGACAACAAATGCTAAATGACACGTTAGTTATGTGTTGTGATCGACGCTCTCACATATACTGTAATTTCAAGTGTAATCCATGGACGTCTCTTTTGCTTGCACTGGAGAATTAACCTTCAAAACAAAGTTTTAGCTGTAAACATATTTTGTGTTTTCCTCACGACATTAGTCACTACCTCCCTTCAACAGATCCAAGGTTAACGTTTGCTTAATATTTATGTTGGCCTAATTTAAAAAAAGGTTTTAATTGCTTAGTCCTTGTTTCTTTTAGTTAGTCAGCTGAGTATGTCTGCAGCACCTGATTTTCTCTAAGACAGAATCCTTAGTGTAGCAAAAGTTACATGTAACATATAAGCTTCAATGTATAGGCTTGTCAGTTGCAACTGCTGTCGCATTGCAGTTACATTGGCTGGCATCAGTTGGAAGTCGCTAAGGAGACCTTCGAAGGCCCGGTCCACACTGCACCTGAGGAATAAGAAAACGGAGGTTTCACTCTGAAAACGAATCAAATGTTTACCGTCCACAGTACGCCGGAGGAATTTAAAAACGCAACAATCACCGGTCATTTTGGATTTGTGTTTGAGGAAAACTCGGTCAGGGATATCACATGATTATCGTGACGTCATCGTTTTCGAAAAGCTCGTTTTCAAAATGTTTTCCGTCTACACTAAAACGAAAAGCTGGCGTTTTCAAATTCCTCCGGCTTGAAGAATGTTTTCGAAAAGCTCCGTTTTCGTGACGGATTAGTGCGGACGGTAGGCCTAACCGTAAAAATAAAGCTGCGTTTTTACATTTCTACGGCATTGTGAGGACGCTGCCTAAAACAAAAAACTTAAGTTCCACAAGAGATAACGGACTCCTAGCCGGTGTAACTCTGCATTGGACAGAAAGTTATTCACCTAATGATACCTACACAAGATCTATAGCCAGCCAGAATTAATTATACTGATACGAGCAGAGATTATGACTAAAAATAGCTGGGTCATAATGATCAAATGTTGACAAACAATTTTCTTTTAACGTTAAATTTTCCTCAGTGTCCTGACTTTCTTTTTCTGTCGAAAAGCAACATTCCTGGGTATGAACAAAGTGGACAGAACATGCAGATATTTTCAGATGAAACAGGTAATTTTCTTAGTTGTATCACGCGCCTCGCCGCAGCAGCTGGTCGGGTCGTCTCTTTAATGAGCCTTAATGAAGCTTTTATTATCTGAAAAGTAATTAGGGAGAAAGGTTATTAGAGGAAGGTCAATATATATTCTATTTTTAAGCACGGCTACATCGTGTTCACACGCCCTTTGGCTAACAAAGAACTTTTTGAGCTCAGGTGGCCCTCAAGCCCCTTATGTTTGTAATTCACTCTGGCCCGAGTCTGATATTCATAACTTTGCTGGAGGGAATAAGTTGCAACAACTTATTTCAATGTAAAGGGCTTCTGTTCCCTTACAGTTAACCGGACATTCTAGAACTTGAATAACGAATAAAGGGTACACCTGAAGTAAGCGCACAAGTCACAGAGCTCATTATTTACCAAGTGATGGTCAGTGCATTTTTACGCCTCGCCTCATAATCACTGACTATCAGACAAGCGAGAGGCCGGTCTAGTATCACAAGTGTACTGAATTGTGATCAGCTCCTCTCGTTTATAAATTCAGCTTTCTCATATGTTGCTCTTTTTTTAGGTCGGCCGGGTTGACGTTGATTCATCTCCACAAGTATGCTAGGGTCCGTGAATACTGGAAAACGATACTTGAAACCAAATACCCGTTACATTTAAAACATGCATGATCGTGTTTGAATAGAAATCTATCAAACAGGAGCAAATCAACAACCTGCTAAAACCATGCTGTGGTCAGCTTACGTGTACACACAAGTCACACAACTTTCCCTGCACTGAATGCAAAACGAGTACAAACAACACATTTCTGTCAAGTTCTGATTTATTACGTTTGTGCATGAATCTTGATGCCCCAAGAAATCCTCAATAAAGATCACAAGATATCTTCGTTTCATTTTTACGTACAAATGAAGATTGTCTCGAGCGACTTACAGCGGTTTTGTGATTGAATGGCTATTGTAAATCGAAGGATCACATCTAATCAAATGCGCAGAGGACAGCATGCACCCAATCAGAATTGGAGACAGAACAAGCCACTAGAGGAAAGGTGCGTAAGCCAGGTTTTGCAACAACAGTTGGTTTACCGTGCTCTGATTGCTTAAGCGACAAGACACTAGTTCTTTAACAAAATACCAGGAAACTTTATTATCTTCAACACTTATAATCAGACCTCACTCACAAAGTTTAAATTCGACTCCAGGCAGTATCATTTACAGAGCATCAAACCTCGTTGAGTTAGTTTAATCCCAAAATACAAAAGTCTACAGTCTTACAATTGCTGTGGAAATGAAGATGGGATGTTAGTCGATTGCTCCTACTCCCACACACCTTCAGCTTTCAATTTGCTGTCTCATCTGGCATCTCTATTACCACATAGAGCCAGACCAGATTTTGACTGACGTAGCGTATCTACTAGAGAAAGGTTAACAGTGGTTAGACTCAGCAAGCAAAGTAGCTTTTAAGTGATTAGTTTCTTCATTGCCTTCTGAGAGGATAAGAGATGCTTTACAACAACTCGATGAAGAAACAAAACAACTTCTGCAACATAATGCAGTGGTATAAATGATGATGGGAACACAAAGCTAGCAAACCTAACCCTGCTTTAAGACAAACTTCAAATGCGTTCACAACAACTTCCTCTGAAATCTAATCGGACTTGTTATTCTGATACAATTCTCAAGCTAGTCACTATCCAATGAGAAACCATATGATTTATCAATACAATAGCCTGAATAGAACCAGTTCCAAAGGTGTGTTGTTATCTTGAATGTAGACAGCTTTATTTAGCTGATCATTACTTTTGAGAATCCAGGGGTACTTTTTTAGATGATTTGAGAATGCATGTACAGTCAAGAGTTAATGCCCTGCTGGCCTTAGTCTTATCCTCTGTTCTTGGACAAAAACTGCAGCACCTTTTTCCATCTACACGAATATATGTGAATTGTTAGGTACCCTGACAAAGTGACATCCTGACAGCCCATCTAGTGAGAACTGTATCTTGCTTCTATACTATGATACTTACTTAGGGACCGTTCATTTTTAATAAGGTAGCGGGGCTGGGATTTAGTGGGGAGTCGTGACCAAAAATATGGCTTAAAGGGGGGCCACTTGAAAAATATGATGTTTAAAGGGGGCACTCAAAATGTTACCTTATTGACGGCTTCCACAGTAGCGCAAAAGTTCTGCCAGAATGCCTAAAATAGCGTTCCTGAGGTTCTGAAAATTTAAATTTGTTTACCGGGGTAGAATGCCTCCCGACCCCTATTTTGTTAGGTACTCTGCGGCAAGAACTAAGCCCCTACGAAGCATTTGGTTGCTATTAAATATAACTCAACCTTTTGATAAAACAGAGGGATTGTCAACTTTTGTCTATTTTTACTGGAACGTAGGTATTGTAATGACAACATCTTTAATAGTGGAAATTTTCTGCCAGAATACCTAAAACGGCGTTCCTGGGGTTCTGAAAATTCAACATTTTCCGGGGGAACATGCCCCCCGGACCTCCTACTATGTTAGGTGCAGCAGGAGCTAAACCTCTGGTACTTTTAAGAATTTGGTTACTAGATATAGCTGAACCTCCACCAGTGACTTCCGTTAAAAAATAGGCCGTGTCAGTTTTTTTTTTTTTTTTTTTTTTTCAAGCTTCGTTTATTTTTCTATTTGAATATGGACACTGTGATGACATCTATAATAGTGCAATAGCGCAAACGTTCTGCCAGAGTGCCTAATAACGTTCCTGAAGTTCTAAAAATTCCATTTTTCCCAGGGCGAGCATGACCCTGGTTCCCTTACTTTGAACCCTGTAGTTACATTCAAACTGTCATTAACAACCACCCAACTCCCTTCCATAAAACAGTCAAGACAATGTCAGCTCTGATCTAGGACCATGTAGGTACTCTTTGAATATTTTTATGACCAAACAACTGGTACAGTGTCAAAAACTGTTTGAAATGGCTTGAAATTGATATGTTGTTCTTCTATGTTTTTCAGACTACAACGATTTTTCTTTTTTAATTTTCACGGAGTGGCGGGTCATCCCGGGGTAAGAGGGGGTTCAGAAAAAAATTCTGATAAAGAGGAGGGGTCATTATATATAACATGAATTATCTATGAAATCCGACAAGTTCCCCTCCTCCCCTCCTTACCCCATAAAAAATAAACAGTCCCTTAGGACAATTTGAAAATTACGTGCGCTGTCTTATTTTATTAGGGACCTTACACATATACGACGGCGACGGCGAGGACGACGCCTGTTAAAAAGTGTGTTTATCTTTTACTTTGGAATTTCGCATTTACTTAGATCTATTCAGTGTGTTTGTCGGTATTAAAACTTGCCCCTGCTGAATATCTACGAATGCGTTCAGTTCCAAGTAAAAATGCAAAAAATTAGCCGTAGTGGGTCCCGTTGTCATAAAACTTGGAAATTGATAATTTCACGTTGTTGATTTGCCGAGGACGGCAAGGAAATGTACCAAGAATTATAACGCACGTGCACGGCTATTGTTTTGCTCATTAAACCTTTTGTTTGGTGACGTTCTCGTTGTCGTTGCCGTAGTGTTTTGCTTAAGCCTGGTTTTCACTAGCGACGCAAGCACAAGCGCAAGCACAAACGAAAGCAATAGGGATGACCAAAGTAAAAACGAAATTCGACGCAAACACAAGCACAAGCAAAGGTTCTTGTGCTTGTGGTAATCTAGATCCAGTGTTTTCACTAAACCAAACTTAACCAGGTGTGGTAAGATCCTTGTGCTTGTGTTATGCCTGAGCGGTATTTCGCTTTCACTTGTTGCAGCGCGAACGCAAGCATAAGCGAAAGCACAAGAAAAAGGAAACATTTTGATCCTTGTGCTTATGCCTGCGTCAAGGCCGTTTCCAAGGTGAAATAAAAATTATTGCGCTTGCGCTTGTGCTTGCGTAGCTAGTGAAAACCAGGCTTTAGGGAGCTTAAACAACGACGACGGTTCTGTTCAGTACACCCATGGCTCTAAAAACGTGCTAAGGCAAAGTATGCAATAACAGCGTTCAATTCAAAAGGGAATTACGAAAAAATTGGCCGTTGTCGTTCGCGTTCAGACAACACAGAACTTGGCCATTTCACGTTGTTGTTTTGCAGAGGACGGCAAAGAAATGAACACAGATTTATAACGCACGTGCACAGCTATTGTTCTACTCATCAAACCTATTGTTTCGTGACGTTCTTGTCGCCGTCGTCGTCGTGGTTAGCTAAAGGCTGCGGCACACTAGCCGACTTTTTGTCGCGACTAACCGCTGTCTGAATGTACCGCACACTAGCCGACAAGTGAAGATTTTTTGTCGCCCGACAAAAACTCGGCCAGTGTGCGTAGGCCTTATATTCAATTTTCAATATATATGAGTATACATTAAGTCTTAGGTGTCCCCAGTAACTAGGTTCCCTCTAGCCAGCCAGTAGATTGACACATTAATAAAGTTGTTCTTGTTGTCAAAATTAACCAAGAATGGGAGAGGGCTTGCGCATACCGATCAAACAAAACGTCAAGCCCATGAAGACTCATTGAAATACCCGTCACCATTTGTATATTCAACAAAAATCATTAAACCCGTGGACTGTGACGGTAGTGTCAGTCTGTTGGTCTTCCTACATTTAGAGCAAATACGAATTTGTGGAGGTGGTCAGGTGGTTGGAGAGCGGAGTTAAGTCTTTTGATTTTATATAAAACAGGGTTTCTTTTTTTAACCGTGCTTATGTTAATTTCTCCGTTGACGCATAAATTGGCAAATTCAGTCAACTCTTGTACAGCCCTTAGCTAACAAGTGCCCCATGAGTTGGACCGGCAACTTGTCAGATGTCCTACAAATGCCTGGAGCATGATCGAAATCTGAATTGACGGTTCCAAAATGTCAGTGTGGTCTAAGAGGGAAACAGGGAAAAGACAAAAAGTTTGAAGAAAGGAGACCACGAGAGGAGGAACTAGTTTTAACTTGATGAATGTATAACGTCAATGCTAAATTTCACTGCTGTTCTAGATGTTATGTTAGCAAAGTGTTTACGCACGAACGGCATAATCAGCTGTCCGTTCACTGAGAGCACAATAACGCGGGCGGAATCAGGGTTTCCAGAGAGGAAACAGCCGTGGAAAGAAAAACAGTCTACGTAAAATATCATTACAAAGTAACTAAAACGTAGCTGTTACAAGAATTACTCGTAAAACTGCCTTGCAGCTGGAAAATGCACGTAGCTCCTACGCAAACCGAAAAACTTCAACAAAGAAAAATAGGTACAGCCTCCTTTCTAGCATCATCACGGAAATTTGTACTATAATCTTTAGCTTCTGGGTTTGGTGTGCGTATCTTTCTAAACAAAGCTGTTGTTTGGAGAATTCAGGATGAATAAATTATCGGCTAGAGTCTGTTTTCTCTTGACAAAAGAAGTCTCAGATCGCTTTTCCATGCCGCTTAGAAGATAAACTGTGTTTCATTGACCGCGTCAACATCCGGAATTTGTAACAAATAACCACCTTCCTTATTCTTGTTTTGAAAAGTTCAAGTTTTACAGTAGTTTCCAAAGCGATATATGGTAATAAATCTACCACACCTTAAACATTTTTCCGGGGATTTAATGTTCATGGTAACTACACATTTTAACCGCATTCATGAATGATGATTCTAAACTTGGTACACTGCTTAATGGTCTTTTTTCTTCAAGAGAAATCTTTCCCTTAATCCGCAATTTTTAAGCGTAGCCGTCATCTAATAATCTAATAGATTCGATAAAACACCCACATGAAAATAAAACCGTTTACATTGATGAGTCGAAAAGCCAGTGAGTTCCAGCACTTGTTAAATTCTTTTAGTTTCCCTTGCAGAAATCCACCAAATTTCGACAAACGAAACTTCTTACTCGTTAGCGAAAGTTTCAAGTTTTAAACAATAGAATTCAAAGTGTTACTTTGCGAAAAAAGCTTCGGCATCAAGTATAATGTTAATATATCGAAATGTTTGCATTCGAAAAAATTTTCCAAAACAAGAATGTTTAAGTCTGCCATAGTTAATGAGTCTGCCAATCAAGCCATGGTTGTGAGTGAGACAAGTGAGCATACAGTTCCTGGCACCTTCACGCTTCAACTGCAAAAGATCAATTCTCCTCACTTGCTAACAGACATTTATATTAATTCAAGCTTTATGTAGTGTTTTTGCTTGAAAGGAAAATTGATATGTTGATCGCGCGCTCTTATTAAATTAATAACGCATTGACAGGATAGAACTGTTCTATATTAGACAGTCTTGGTAGTACAAATTTCGCTTTCTTTGCGAATCCGGTGCGTCATGCAGTGAACGCAGCCTTACAGATTTCACCAGCGCTAAGTAGGGTTTTGTATTAAATGCTCGGGTTAACGTTGTTTCTTGATAGCGGATGGTTTCATCATATTTATTGTTTAATTACTTCCTTAATATAGATATCCCTGGATTGAAAGCCATTCTGAAAGTACCATACTTTTTTTAAGTCTTAGCGAAACACATAACAACGCTCTTTAAATCACTTTTTCTATAAGAAATAATTAATTTAAAAAAACTCTCATTTTATCGATTTTCTAAGAGAGGATAAATAAGAAACAAGTGCGTGATGAGAAGGAGGTAACCAAGGTTAACAGACTTACTGACGGCAAGCAAATTTAAAATACCACAGAGTAATGTTTAAAGGGAATATTGCTTTACATGGATCTAAATAATACATAACCCCTCTTCAATGATATTGCATTTATCTTCCACCTTGGTGAAACCAAGCAAATACTTTGCCCTACCAGTTTTTACTGAACTAATATACGGTACGTATGATGCTGATGGGCACGGGCAGACATTGGGGATTTCAATATACATAATGTGAGTAATTATATCTATTGAAAACTTGAGAACAACAAAGGATCACTTCTTTTTTTCTGTTTACATGTCCTTAGACATAACGTGCGATCACTTCGCTTCCTTGTAATTACTTTAACTTGTCTACTTTTGGAACGAAGGCGAGAAACACGCGCTAAAATGCTAACAATTCACCGCATACCGAGCGTATATTTATCACCATTGTTACGGTGAAAAGATCTCCGGAAAAACTTAATTCGCTAATTCAGGAGGGATTTGTTAGAAAGAGGACGCGAAAAGAGTGTGATAATATCAATTAAACGTGATGGGTTTCCGGCGAGGGTAGGTGGACTGAATCGAGCCACGATTAACACAAACTTACTTCAACACGTGCGACTTGAAAAGATGAATACCAACATAGAAATATTTCCGATTTCTAAAAAGTAATTATCTTTTAGGACTAGCAATGGAGTATGATATAATAGAAATCTTGGCAGAACAATAATGATTTTTGACATTGCCTGTTCAATTTTCCCTTATATTGAAGCCAGTGAGATTTTTCTAATTTTAAAGCTGTCTCTAAGACTTAGCATCCTCTGCAAAAATTAACAAGTAATCATAGAAGCTACAGTTTCAGTTCAGCTGCTACCATTTTGAGTCATATTTTCATGTTTAATAGGTTTATTTAAAATTACTGTGTTCTAAGTTCTACTCAGCATAAGGTGCTAGAAAACACAATCATGCACAATTTTGGACCCAGTGTTAGACTTTTGTGAGCTAAAGTTCAGCGACGGGTCCTTGTGCAATTTTGTATTGGTGTGTAGGAGTGAGAAACACCAGCCCTATTCTTAAGATAAAAAAAATTGATTTATGCCCTGATGAGGCAAAGGCGTTAAAAGGGGTGGAATTAAAAGCAACCAAACAAAGACTTGTTATGTTTGGACGTGTAATATAACGAAATGCCCGATTTTTCATTTTGTCAATTCAGCCTCATAAACAAAGGTTTAATTGCTTCTGCGTTATTAATCCAGTTTCCACTGATCGAAGAATAATTCTGCTAGCACTTCTGAGGAAAACAAAATAAAAACTATTTTAAGCCCACAACATACGAAAGACAGAATTTCGGTGAGCGCCAAGAAAATACGATTGGAAAATCATTCTAGCAATTGTTCCTTTCTTTAAGATAAAGCATAAATTGTGGCAAAACATTATGACAAAACACGGTCGGTGCTTTCAGAAAAGGAAGAAAATTCAAGCTGATGAGAAATTTTTTTATCGAATTTTCCCGGTTTTTTTTTATGTTTTTTTTTTGAGAACAGAATTAACTATTCCCGATCGCATGGTCAAAGAAAAACTAGTTTTATTGTTAAAGTGCACCTAAGCTTTGGAAACTCTATATCGTTTCAATTATACGGAGTTTTAACTAATAACTTCATCTCTAAATGCATATTACTAATTTTACCATGCAGCTGAACACCGACTGACTCACGTGAATGAATTAGAATATTATCCATCTTTAAATGTACGAGTTTCAAAGGAACAATTTAGCTTGTAGATTGGGTTAGCGTGGTCGGCAAAAAGCTATTGAATACGCCTCAGCGACGAGTTAACGACTTACTTAGTATCTTGAAAGAAAACGGCTCTTTTTGAAATCTCTCAGGAACATTGTAGAAAGTAAACTCCGAAAAGGCCTTTTTCTTCAACCGGAAGAAGGTGAGTCCGTTAAATGTTACTTGAAATGAACATGTCAAGTCCCTGCAACCCCTGGTATACAAGAAGCGCGTTAAATGTACGCCAGTACAGTTAAAGTAATTTAGCTTGGTTTTCCGTCTGCTCTCATTTCTTCCCTAGAGCAAACAGCAATTGAGATCCCATCAAAATTCCGGAAAATTCTGTCATACACAGAAGCTTGCTATCAAAGCGCGCGGCAAACCGACAGAATGATTTACTTTACGAACGTACGTTTTTTCAAGTGTGTATCCAGGCGTCTTCTTTAAAGTTCTCGTTGCATGTAAATTATATAGAAAACAAGGCCGAGATGATTTTCCATTAGAAAGGGACCTAAAACTAACAAATCAATTGGTCGCGTTTCATTATGGCGCAAGGAGGAAGAGTTATAGATTACTTAGAAGACAAAGCAATTGTGTCAAAATAAATTAAATAAATTAAATATAATTTAATTAAATATTCTAATGTTCTTAATCTCGATAATTTTCAAAACAGGGCTACTCAAGGTCTGTATGCGATCATTTTCTGCGGTCAAAACAAGGCAGAAATTCATAGAAATGTCTTTACATTTGTTCTTTTAAAAGGAAATCTTTGATGAAGAACAAACTGCCAAGAAAAAGACAAAGACGAACCCCAGGAGGGAACAATTTGTTTTGAATGTTAGTGACGCGTGCGCATTGCACGTTGTAACAGGTGTAACTAAATCTTATGTTCGTGCTATTGTCGTTCTCTGTTTTCACTGACTTGTGAAGTTACCTTTATCTTTTCTACCTCTCTAAGACCCCCCAAAAGAATAGTTTTCTTTCTTTCGTTTTCGCTTCATGATGAAGCCGTCTTGTTTTCGCGGATTCAGTCGTAAATGATCTTTTATTGTTGTCAAAGTGCGAAAAATTGGATGCGACGATGGAAGTTTTTAGGCGGGAGTTTCATATCAGTAACAGTGTTGAATCTGTCCGTCCGCTGGGTTTGTAATATAAGCAAACATTTTACACTTAAGTAGAGAACTTTCTTTAGATGTCAAATTTCATGGCAACCCCGAAAAAAAATATATTTTCTGTTTAATACAGCAACGAGGGTAAAGTGTTTCTCTTATTGTTTTTCACGGCAGCAATTCGAATGATGAGAAGTAAACATTTAGGCTTTCTGCCGTAAAAAAACAACAATTGCTATAGAAAAACTCTTCAATAAATTAAATTTGTGAATAAAATTAACTCCCACTGGATAAGTTGTTACCAAATATGCCAGCAGAAAGGAAGTTCTTACCAGCAAATCTAAGCTGTAATTACGAAATTCAGGTTTGCGAATTGAGTAAAGCAAAAAGAATTAGAACGAGAGGATAAACTGAGCGAGTTTGTTCATAATTTTCGTTTATTTTGTCGAAACAAAGCCCAGGCCTTATTAGAGATATTGTAAAAAGAAAGAAAAGGTAAACGAGAATTGCAGCTGCTGCGCTTTAACATTTTCACAGCTCATGGCGACTGAATATCTAATGTGTTATTATCAGTCAGGTGCCGCTTGCTTCGAACTTCTAAATGATAGCGACTTATATCGTTACTGGATCACATGTAGCCACTAAGAGCGAAATCAAAAAACTCGACTTCATTACATTCACTTTGTGAAATTCTTGTTTACCAAAGGTGGATAGTAGATTTAGCTTGGCATGTTATTCACGGCGCTCGCACTAAAGACGAGCCGTTTAACACTCATTTCTCTGTTTATCACAAAAAGAGTATTTCGTTCATCTAAGAAGAACAGAAGAAAAAGGGGATTAGATTTTATTCGGCGAACATTTTCTAAAGCTTAAGGTGAATTTAGCTATCGTAGTATATAAGTAGTTTGCGGTCTCCTTTCAAATATCTCGTGTCAAACACAATCCAGTTAGAAGTCAGCTCATATCGGTTCCAAACCTTTTAAGTTAGAGGACGGAGAATTTTGCAGGAAATATCAAATGATGTGATTGTTTGTGTTTTTCAAATTCCCATTTTGTGCGTATTAACTCCTGTTCTATAGTTCTTCGATTGTGTTTTTTTATTGAAAAATTGATCATTTGTATTTCTATTTTAAAAAACCTCGCTCTTTCGAATATTGATAACCCAAAAGAGCGCTTTCAAAACCGATAAAGATCACGGTTCTTTTATTTCTTTAGCAGAATCACGCAGTTTCGATTTCCTGCGTGTCTGTCTCGTACGTGACCGTGCGGCTTCGCTAAAAAAGTTGCGTTGTTATGCGTGACGTGAGCGCACTGCGAGGGCTGACGCACCTACGCTTCAATTTGTCAGTTTTGTTATCACTGTATTCCAGTTTCATTTTAAAAGCATGCGTACATATGATACGTAAGTCTCTACAGTCAACAAAGATACGAAAACAACGCACACAGGCTCAAATAAAGCTTGATGAAAAACTCAATCAAGCTGGACTGAAAGTTATTATGACGAACGTGCTTGCCGCCAAATGTAGCGTGTAGAAGGGAATGAGTAAAGTTCAATACAAGCATGACTAGTCTGATGGTTTGCTCAAACAACATCAAAGAATGAGCGGGACCCGGAAATAAATGCCACTTCGCCGATAGAAAGCTGGACAATAAGTTTGCTAAGCAGTTGAAAATGTCCAATTTCCAGAGAATTTGTGCAAAAAAATTGTGTAGCTGTCCTCATCAATTCATATTAAAGCGTGGGAAAATTTTTCCATTAAACAGCTAGCTCTCACGAACCTTAAGAAATTCATTTAATGCCGAGATAAATTGCTAATATTACAAGGCCAGGGTTATCCAGATAGTACTTTCCCGTAAAAAATTCGTTCGTTTAATTGCCGCGAAAAATTATCAAAACAGACAAAGATTGTTTGCTAATATAATCGTCAAGTTTGGGAAAGATTTTTTTAGAATTGATGAAAAACTGAATCTCATCGTCACCTGTATATAGGACGAACAATAAAATGCTAACTCATTTGCTCGTCACACAATACCAATTAGCGTGCTTGATGTTCGGTTTCCACGGGGTTTTTTGTTTCAAAGCTTAGCCTCTTTTTTGCAAGAGCATTAAAATCAGTTCTCATCAGGAGCGCGCATTCAGTGTGCTAAATGATTGGAAATCCCACTTTACTTTCTTTCAGGTTTTTCGTGTACTTTCCCCTTGGGGACCACCCCCCGGTATAAACCTAGAAATTAAATCGCACGCATCTCGTATTTTCACCAAAAAGAACAAAATAAACAACTATTTAAAATTTGTCTTTTTGTAATCTTGCGTCTAAAATGAACGGACGAAGTGAACATCGCTTCGCCGGTGATCTGTATAAGAGCAAAACGAACGGTGTTACGGGCGGGAAAGTTATTCCGCCTCGTACAGCCCCCTTGGAGGTTTTACTTACGGTCCTTGTGAATGATTGCTGGATATGATCATGTTATTAGGTGTATAGGTGAATGACAAACTAGGCACGCGTTCGCCAACTCGCGGCGACAACTAACGTGTGCCAAATGAGACTAATTGTTTTCATTGTTTTGATTGGTCAACAGACAGAAATTGACACTCGGTGAATTGCTACTTGCAAATGACCAATCATACATCAAAAGGAATAAATTGGTAAACCAATGGGAAACGCGTTCGCTATAAATGAAAGATTTGATCAAAAGCGGACAGCTAAAATCTACAACTATGATCTCGTGTGAATATGACAAAGCCGACCAAATATTACACAGTAGAGTAGAGCGCTAGTTGCCATTTTTTACTACAAACTCTAAATTAATTCATACCATTACGGTGTTCGCCTTTTTAGTTTTTATTTCGGCCGTGTTTTCTTAGTTAACTACCAAACGACAAGCCTGCTATTTGACTCGATACGCAAAGGACAGTTCTTCATAAGCGGTGTGTAACTTACACACTGAGATTAGAATGTACCAGTTCGACTCTACATACGACCAAGAGGTTCCTCACATGTACCCACAGGTAACACAAACATTTTCTCGCTTAGAAACGCTTTCATTTCTACTCCACTTATCAATGATTTTGTCAATTTATTCTCACCAGCTCTCCTCAAGACCCTGTCATCTCGAACGCAAATCTTGTAGTCCCGTGGAGCGAATTCGCGGCCACGGTGAAAATCTCTCTGTCGACTCGCAAGGTAAACTACGCTTCCATCACAATACTCTCTGATATGATTTTTTTTTTCTGGTATAAGAAAAATTGTGATTAAGACGGAGCGATGTTTTTCCGTCTTCATGCAGAATTGTTTCAAGATTTGTGCCAAATGCAAGAACACTGGATGATCGAAGGTAACTATGTTAACGTGAAGTTTGCGGCGAGTTAGCGATAATTTTATTAACGTTGGGCACGAAACATCCTGAATAATTGATGAAAAAGCGCCGAATTCATTAAACTTAGATTTTAGATGTATAACGTTTAATTTTCTTTTGCTGGTGGCTTTTTTAAGCGCGGCCATACCAGTCAAGTACCACTGATGAACAGTTTGTGCCCGAAATCGAAGGAAACTCGACAACTCCGAAGGAAGGTAACTGTCAAATAAATTATTGTGTTACCCGAAAAAAATATTCTGAGAAAATTATATGTGCGTATGTTAGAAAGCAACAGGTATAAGGGAAGTGGAAAACGATTTTTACGTTCTCTTTACGACGACTTTTCCGGTTACTCCGCTTTTTGGAGAGCAATAAATTTTTTTCCCAGTGTTCCCGTGTAGTTGTTAGAGGAACGTTAATTACGTAGAATTTTGTCGCTAAACACGTGCCTTAAGTTCCATTTCTGACTACTGAAACACCAGTGCAATTAGTGTTATCTCTGATGACAACCTCTCCCACAATCTTGCCTAAGTTTTTGCCTCGGGCTTATTTTATTTATGCCTTAAAAAGACCGCTGTAATGTGACGATGCTCATAAATTTAGAGCTGTTCTCTAACTGGAGAAAAGTCACTAAAAACCGCATCAAAAGATCCGCGACGATAAATGGCCTTAAATATCAATGAATATTTTTCAGGTTTCTGTTTGCCTAAAACTAAGTTAAATACCAGTTTTTTTCTTATTTTGTAGCGAGCCTTGATTTGACGGCCATAATACAGTCACCCGGCGTATTATTTTCCCAACAAAAGTTGTACATTTCGCTTGTTTTCCTTGCTCTGCCCCCATCCCATTTTTTCATTATGTAAATAAGGCATTCTTTTTTGTTTAGGCCATTCATAACGTTAGTTTTGTTTTGAAAATGAATAGGCATTTTTGTCTAGAGGTATATTTTTTCTCGTTTTGTAGGCAGCTATGCCACACACATTAAAGCCGAGCCCAGAGAGCGAGCGTGTCAGCAGTCCGAGCTACTTCGACGAGCAACACTTAAGCAGTCAAACAAGATGGACAAGACCAACGACAACTCTTCTTACATGAGAATGATAAGTGAAAGCCACGCTTCAAGCAGTTCCCCTTTGGTATACACCTGCTCGGCGCAGCCATCAAGTTTTCACTGCATGAAGGGTTACAGACAACTAGCAGCAGCTTATGACAGCACGCCGTTCGATTCTTCGCCAGCTCCCAGTTATCCTTCCATCAAACAAGAGCCTATCGATTACACGACATGTGAAAATCCCTACGAACAAGGTATGATTAAAAAAGATTTTCGCCTCAATTTTCTAGTGTTTACTCCTCAGTTAATAAGAGAACTGTTCTTTCTAGCTTCTACTGTGTTTTGTTTTTCACAAATTTTCATGTGTTGCTGCTTCTAAGGCAAATTAAAATCAGCCCCTGTATTTTTGCGTTAATTTAATTTTTTTTTTCTTCACTTGAACCTTACACTTGTTGAAAGAAACACTTTTGTTGGTCTGTATCACATTTTTATTTGATTTTTTCCCCCACTGACAAATGTAAAGACAATTTTAAAGCCATGACCTCCTAGAGCCTTTCAATTCTTCTTCACTCATTTAGGAATGAAACTTTTATGAAGAGTGAAAGTTATTTTTTAATAAGCCTTTTTTGCTATCTTTACGGCAATTACTATAGTTTTTCAACTCCAATTCCCCGGTTCGATTAACAGCGGTGCATGAAATGTGTCACGTGTTTGACAGGAAGAACTGTTTTGCTTGTAAATGCTGCTCATTTCAGTTTTGTGAAATTTTTGGGAAAACGATAAATGAACGAGTTGTAAAGTTTTTAAGCTTTGCTCTTTTGTTTCGGTGCTTTCAGAACGTATGTATGTTTTTGTGATGAGAGCACTAACAAATGGTTTACGCTGTATACAGTTTGTTGGCGACTTCATGTTATCTTTTTTCCTTTCAGAACGTTTACAAAGTCTCGCGTCTTTCCACCATCAAGCGCATCAGCAAGCAGAGTGTTATGGCCTCCAAACATCTTCAACAGAAGGTAAATTTTTCTTCATTGTGCAATACCACTCGCTGAATTGTTTTTCATTCTAATTAGACATTTTGATAGCCCACACATTATGAATATTCATAGCGCTTTGATTTTATGATAGAAAATGTTGAAATTAATTTTAATTGTTATGGAGTGAACTGAACACAATATCTTAAATTTGGAGCGCAGATGTTTTTTGGCATGATTGCTGCATCACTTTAATATTTTCTTTGGCAAACACATATGAACTCATGACAGCCTAAAGCCAGATGCTCTCTCTCTCTCCCAAAAGCAATTTCTTGCTCTTTTTCATTTTCGATTCAATATGAATAATTTTCAAACATTTCTCGTTCTAGATTCAAAAATTCTCTTTACTTTAGTATTCTTGTTTTTATATGTGTTGTTTTTTTTTGTGTGTGAGTTATGATGCTTTTCTCCACTTAAAAATCTTAACAAAAAAAAATACACGCTAATTGAGGTAAAAACATTTTCAAAGGGTTTTAGGAAGATCCCTTAGTTTACATTTAAGATGAAACATCGGCTTAGCTACAACGGGTATTCATTCCTCACCGTTCCTCAAATTCGCTATGCCAAGTAGTGTTACAATCCAACCTTTCAGATTTCACACAAGCTAAGAAGCCATTGTTTGCATTTTGTATTTCTGTAATTAAATTATACGTTGACAGCGGTACATTCATAAGGACATTTTAAGCCTTGAAGCATGGTAAAACATGATAGGCCTTTCCAAACTTTTTAAAATTAGTTTAGGTTTTGAGAGCCATTTACTCGGCATTGTCAAAGGTAATTTAATTTGCTCGGTGCAGGACAGTCGTTTAAAATTCACAATCGTGACGCAGGTGTATTTCGGCGTTGAATGGGCTAAATTTCAGCTGATTAGTGTTTTAGGGTTCTCTTCCTCCTGAACATCTATTGAACGCGCACAAAACCGTCTTCTCTTACCGGTACAAAATTAGTTGCAAAAGTGTTATACATGACCTTTTAATTTCCCAATTGCGCTCAAATGAGGGAGACGAGATTTGTTCTCTTGTGCGATCATGTAGAGAAGCGCAATGCTATACAAAAAAAGAGCATTTATTGACAGTGAATAGAATAAAAAACACACGTCTTTACTCTGCTCATTTTTTATTATACAAATAAAGAAATTAAGGTGTGTTGAAGTTCCGCATACGAAGCTTTTCGGTAAAGCTTTTGTCTGTAGCCGTTTACGAAAATGCGAAAATGTTGAATTTTGAATATGAAGAGGAAACAGGAATGTTACCAAAGAAATTATTTTCCTTTTAAATGCAGTTATCTTTCTTTGGCTTCCACAAAACTCGTGAAGAACCGGTTTGAATTGCTCTCCATGCGAGGAATAGCCGATTATTTCATGGGGTTTATATTTTGTCCTTGTTTATGCGGACGTTGGGTCCTTTCATTCGGTTAATTACATAAGTAGGTAGTTTCGCCTGATCATGGCAAGATCAAACACTTTGCCCACAATTCAATCAACCCAACGCTGCCAGAATTATTGTGTCAATTGAATTTGCCCTTTCACAGCTTCACAGTTTTGCTGTGTTATGAAAAGTTTAAATTTTCTCATGAAACTGGTAATCAAATGTACGCTTGAGTGTTCAGCACCAAGAAAACATTCATACACAAAGTACAACCAATAGTAATAATATGTTTTACGGGTTCTTTAATTTCGAAAACGGAAGCCCCGTGCGTTTCAGAAAAACAGAAAAAAAACCTCCAGGCAAATGAAATCACCTGCGGTTTAATAGATGGTCTTCCTTCTATGTGAATCGGCCAAGCCGAACTGATCCTGCTTATTATGAACTAAAATCTATAATTTCTGCCCAAATAATTTGAAGATGATTTTATGTTTTTTTTTTTGTGGCGCATAATCGATTCATGCTGTGTTTCATTCGGTTAGTTTTATACCCCTCGACTTCCTCGACTGCACCATTACTGTTCCTTTGTAGTTGTGTTTATCTTCGAGCTTTCTGACCACAGCAGTTTATGCTCAAGAACTTGAATAAACTAAGCTATCCTGTAAACCGCTAGGTTTTTGAAGATACGTGGATTCCACCCTGTTGGAGCTCCGACGGAAGGCGAGCACAGCGCCATTCGCTTACAGCTTTGTTTTGACGGTCCTCTTGCTAATAGCACAACTGCGATTTTTTTCCCTTGCCAGTGAACATGCGGCCTTAACTTGTACACGCATAGTACAGCCATGTTCAAGGTCTTCAAATACATTAGAATATTGGAATAAAGAGGAAGGGAAGCCTCAATTTATACCAAAGACAGGATATTTACAGTGGTAAACGGGAAGCGATATGTCAACAAGAAAGGGCGGAAACGATCAGAGATTTAAGAGTCTATACTTTAAAACACTCCGAAAACGGGAAACGGGTTAATTTTTACTTGTGCTTTCAAAAAGAAAAAGAGACCAGCAAATCTAGTAACTTGAACCTCTTGTATAGGATCTTTATAAGCGTTAGCTTTTACTGAAAGTATATAAGAGCGAAGAAAGAGTTTACAAAACACGTTCACGTAAAAAGTCCTTTGGTAGAGCGAGACTGAGTTGAGATTCCAGTGATTTAGGCTCCTTGGTGACAAGCCTCTTTCCTTTCCTGTTTAAACGTTTCTGTTATCAAACGGACGTACGTAATGTTAAATCCGCTTCGCAGGAAAAATATTATAATACTAGTGACAAAGTGGTATTTAATATTGAAAGTTCAGTAAATGTTGGCGGCCTCGTGGTGTAACGTACTCGCAATACCTGACGGCCATTTTTACTAAAACACTGTGCTTAAGGACTTAACCATTTTGTCTTTTATTTGCGCAAAAATACGACCGGACATAATAAGTTACAAAACAGCATTCAGCTTTTTTTCGCTAGTGGCTAAATAATAGCTGACCGGAGTTTTAGACATGTTTCATTCATCATCCACGACCAAGGAGTGTGCTACTATTAATGGCTTCTACTTCAACATTTGGTAAGAAAAAGTACGATCGTTTTAATTTTGTTTCTGGTAAACTTATGATATTGAAAGGAACCCCGAACTTCTTATTTCAGGTCAAAAGAAATACAACACGATCTTTGTCTAAATACGAAATTGAATTATTCGAAACAATGTAATAATTTTCGGTGTACATTTTTTTTTTCAGCCGCCGTCTATGATCCCAATGTCCATTCGTTTTACGACGAACCTCTGCCTTACGCAGAGAGATACCACAAGTACACCGACTTCAAAGAACATAAACCAAGTTACAGAGACGGTGAGTGCAGTATTTAAGTATCTTTTTTTTTTTCGCTTTTCCGCAGACGTTTGTCAAGAATACTGCGTTTAAAATGATGGGCCCCATGTTAGACTTTCCAGGGAAGGGTGTTTATTCCAGCTAAAATGAAACGCAGATATTGTAGAACTCTTTACTCTTTTGTGTGTGTGACAGCAAACTGAACAGCAGCGAATACGGCAAAATATTTGTGCAACTACTTGAGAGAGCGGAAGAAACTTGCAGCTCAAATTAATATGATTTATACAACGCAGCTCGAGTCTGTAAACGAAGTATCACAGATATCACACGGTGTTTTTATTTGGGATTTTCTGTTCTTCGCTAATAAGTCCATGTCAAAGACGGCTATTGAAAAAAGCACTAAATCTTTGGTTGCACCTGCCGTGTGACACACGCTCAGTCGAAATAAAACCAAACGGACATCAAATGTTGCCCTTTTAAAATTTCCACAACCCCTTTTTTTAGCCACGGAATTTTTGGGACGTGTAGATTCCTACTCTAAACTGATATTTAATGATACGCCCTTAAACGTTAGACAAAATTCCATGTTCTAGCATGATAAATAATGATAGGATTCTTGTCTTAAAAGCCTGCTCGATATCTCTCTCTACACTAATTACAGGCGCTATTTTGATTGCATTCGTAAAGCAGCAAGCGCTCGACCAGAAATTGAAAGCGACGCGTGAACACCGTAGAGATATTTATCAAACACTTTGCCATTACCTTGTCATTAAACGTAAAAAACCGTTTTCCAGATAAAAGCTACAGTGTAATCTTTGCTTGACCATTATTCTTAACCGAGCAATTTTTTTTGTAAGGTTTTCATTCGAATGTGGCTTTAAGAAAGCGCGACTATCCGCTAAGATTTAATTGCTTAAATTGGTGGAAAACTCAACTCCTTTTCGGTTTTACATCATCAATTAGTTGCAGGAAGTTTTCTTGCCGATTAAGAGAAATATTTTTCAAAAAGACAACTTTCTTGGCGAGATCTTTGCCTCGCTTCAGAATGGGCGTGCAAAGCGTATTTGAAAGGCCCGGATGTTAGCACCACTTGAAGCAGCTAAAATAGACAATAACGACAGAATCAACTTAGTCTGTGTGAATACGGTTTTGTTCCAAAATCAGTAGGAACTGCAATGTCTTTTTAATCAGTTTGGGTATTTTTCTATAAGGCGTTGCTTCGTTGAGCTCTTTTTTGAATAATTAGAAGATAAATTACTTTTAGCGAAATCAAACAGGGTGACGCCACACTTCTCAGGACGTTTGACAAATGTCAAACTCGTTTGATTTGTATTCAGTTAAGGGAACTTTGCACGTCGCAAGATTAATTTCGATCTTTTATTTGTTATTTTCGTTTTGTAACTTAATTAAAACGTGAAATGCAAACGTTTTTGCAGAGATCACCTACCGAACGCTAAATGACCCCACACGCGAAGCAAGCAATTTTGCACAAAACCTATTGCCCTGGACTCAGCCAGAGTATTACGAACCGAGGATATTATGCAAACAGAATTTCCTCGGCCTTAGAAATGCGTCATCTGCTGTGCTGAAGTTGCCTAATCGACTGAAAGTGTTTTGAATATCAATAGAAAGTTAGACGAGCCATTTCATATCTCTGGGCACTTTGTCGAAGTTCAGCTAATGGTGTTTTCTTGCAATTAATCAAGTTTCATCGTATTTCTTTCTATGATAAGCCTTGGCCAATTCGCGTAAGCATGGCTTTTCTCTGCCAGTCTGTTTTTTTTGAATTACTGACAGCTGCAAAGTAGCATTTTATGGGCACAGTCTAATTTGAATACACTGTAAAAAAACTTCAAATAATTTTTCTATTCTTCGGCAAGAAATTAGAGAAGTTCTTAATTGGTATGGCCTTAGATCACAGTGAATAAGAAAGACACCAAATGAGGAAACAACAAAATATAAAGTAAAACATGATTAAATCCTTTGAAATTTGCCAAGTTGCTATTGGGGTGACTTTTTTCGACAATGTAGAATTCAATTCATTCTTGTCGCACTCTTATGATTTCATATATTTTTTGTCCTTCCCAGTTTGATTGTAAAAAATTATAAATCGTTTTTGATTTACCGTGATCTGAGAAAGCTCAGCTAGATTTCAGAATGCCTTACAAATTTTACAAATGTTTTCAGTATGGTTCATAAGTAAACAATTTCTATTGTCTTAACGTAAATTGAACGATGAATTATAGAGAAAAATGTCCTGCTCACGAAGCTGTACGGTATGTATTTTCCAGGATGGCACGAAACACACACAACACAATACTCACGTATTCTTTATGTTTACAGTCATAATCCGTGCCGACTGTTTTCAAAGAATCGATATAAAACGGCGTGTTAGGGTGTTACAAGTTGTCAGATGTACACCAATAGTCTTTAACACTTCCTTTGCATCTGGGCCTGTTGTGCGTGCAAATGTGTTTTGCTCACTGATTAATCTGCAAAAGAAAGCGAGCGCGGCCTTTGGCGTTTGACTGAGCAGCCAGTTCTTTGTTCAGTGTGTTTACGCGATATGCTAATACGCTTTTATCCGTTTTTGTTTTCGTCTCGTGGTATTATTTGTCCCCAATCGTTATTTTATTTTATCGTCTTGCAAGCTCTGTTTCTTTCTTAGACTAGCTTCAAACTAACAATTAATAGAATCCATTTTTTCGATTTCCATGCATCTGTTGTTCCCCAAATGAAGTTGAACTTCAGAAAAAGGCCCGACAAATATCACTGACAGGTATTAAAATGCCCCCAAAAATGACTTATCATTATTCATCTGTCTCTTGTTGGTCGTACTTCATTCTCATTCTATAAGAAGATTCCTAACATTTAATCACTGTATTATTTTGTAACCTTCAGCTCCCGAGTTTAAAGTACCGAGTGGTGTCACGTATCCAGAACCCAGGGCCTTTCAGAGACGGGGGTCGTTACAGCTTTGGCAGTTCCTTGTGGCTCTCTTGGACGAGCCTGAATGTTCCTCGTTTATCGCTTGGACAGGGCGTGGTATGGAATTTAAACTTATCGATCCCGAAGAAGTGGCTCGTAGGTGGGGCATCCAGAAGAACCGTCCTGCTATGAACTACGACAAGCTCAGCCGATCTCTTCGTTATTATTACGAGAAAGGAATAATGCAGAAGGTTGCAGGCGAACGCTACGTGTATAAATTTGTTTGCAGCCCAGAAGCTCTGTTTAGTATGGCTTTTCCTGACTCACAGAAACCTTACATCAAACCAGAGTGTCGGGAACCCAAACCCGTGAGCCCGCATGCATCCCAGCAGCTTCTTCCCATGCCTAAGGAACCTTACCCCAAGCCACCATACCCGCAACAGCATTTTGTCAACCCTACATCCAGTTGTTATCAAGCCGAGTGGGATCTGGACACTTCTTGTGTCTACTAGCTGCTAACCAAACAATATTACGGAAATGCTTAAAAATGTTTACCCACCAAGACAGGAAAATATAGCTTCCTGCGTGATTTGCCAATGGATCGGTTTTCAATATCAAGTAGCTTTTAATATAACGTTATGATTTCTCGTAGTATGCGCTTCACCAAGCGATAGGGTTTCATTGTGACTGCCATGAACCTTGTGTGGGCCATTATTACGATGGCCTTTTCTATACCCAAAAAATAAATGAACAAAGACTAACGATCGACCATCCATTGACAACTCCTCAAATGTTACTGCAGAAATAAAACAGGACAGAAGACAGCAGGCGGGAGTAATGATCAGACCAAGTTTTTCTATGTACAGTCGGCCTTTGTAAAGTTATAACTTCGACCAAGATAAATATGAAAAAATATGGACACGAACTGCCCCAGTATCAACTGTCGGGGGTTGGTGTTTGTCTATATATATATATATGTAACAAAAGTAATTATTATTATTGTTATTATTATTGTTTATAAGATGTAAAATACATTTTGACTGAATATATATGAAATTAAATTTGTAATATTTGTGAGGCAAACTTGAAAGCTGAAATAAAAAGAGGACAATTATGAAATGGTTTTACCCCAACGTAACTTTCAAAATTCCCACTGCACCTCAAGTAAGCCGATAAACTGACGGTTACCCACAGAACAATCATCGAAAGGTATACATTGTGAATATGGCAGTCCAATGAATAATCACATTTTTATAGCAGACCGTGAGACCTCACGTGACAAAGATATTCTGAGTCTCAGAAGAGAGCTAACGCCCACGAGGCAATGTCCCAATTGCATGAATTCCGTTTGGCTGGACTTCTGACTATTCGATTTCTCATTTGATGCACCACAACCTCGCTTAAGAGTAGAGAGACTTAAATACTAGACCGATGAAGATAAAACCAGTTGTACAATCGGACTGGACTATTACTCTACAAGTAACTTCCCATCATGCATCGTGCAGAGGTGCTCTGATGGGCATTGTCACCGAGATGAAGAGCATTTGCTCGTAAAATTCTGGTTTGTTCGAGAATTTTGCAGAAGTGAACTGAGAGATTCTAAGCAAACTTCAAAACAAGATTCCCAATTCATCCCCCACATTCAGTCACTGGGTACTTATGTGCTCTCTAATTCAACGGCCTAGGAAAATAGAGTTTTCCCGAGGTAGATAAAAGTGATAAAAGCGAAACTAGTTAAAATCTGAATATTTAACTTACACCACATTTTACACTAGACAAACGTTTTAATGGATCATTCATTCTTTTGGAGGTGAGTTGGGGGCGCTGTATCACACAGGATCGACAATATCCCTCCAATATGTGGAATAGCTCAAAAAAGCACCCCCAGAAAACAGTCAGGAAAAATCACATTTTACTTCCAGGTTTTTAGAGGGTGGACCCAGCCATCCAACGTCGTGGGGGTGGAGGGTGGGTGTGGTGGATCGGAAAAACATTATTTCTGGTGAAGCGAGGTGGGGGAGGGGGAGCTGGTGGGGAGGGGAGGGGTTGACCTTATACCATAGGAGCAATCTATCAAATCCCGACCGTCCCATATAAAAGATAAATTATCCCTTACGTGTTTCAACAAACTTTAAGAGGCGACTAACCCAGGAGGGAACATACAAGGGATACAATTCAAGACATTGCTTTGTTGATTTCACGGCAAGTTGGACTGGGTACCAGAATTTTTAAAACCTCGCCAAAGCCTGGCACTAGGAATGGTAAGTGCCCCCCGTGCGAGCGTCTGCGTGGGAGGCTAGTTTCACCAGGGTAACGTGATGTAATATCATTTTTAAAAAGCATCATACGACAAAATGTACTGCTATCTCTGGGCTTTTTTCAATGAGAAGTGCTGTTTACTTTGTACTCATGTGGACAGTACCGCACAAAATGTAACTCTTGTACCCAGGACCATTGTTCTCGGAATGCTCGCCTTACCCGGCCCAGAGATTTTGTGCACCGATGCAAAACACAAAGCTGCTTTCAAACAAATTGTGCGTACATACTTAAACCATTTTCAGATCAGATTGCCCACCTAAAATGGCGGTAAGTGGCTTAGATTGACGATTTTCGTTCCAAGTTGCAATACAGGAATTTACAGCAACATTCTCAGGGAGCTATGATTAAAGTATGTCAGCTTGAGTTAAATTAAAAGTTAGCTTATCTTAGTATATATCGCTGCAGTGTGGAAGATACAAAGATCGAGATTAGTTTACGTAAATTCAGCTGTTGTTTAATGTGTTAAGCCGTAGCTATGAATGTTTTTGTCTCTAAACGTTGTTTAATTTTTAAATGGTAATCCCATTATGTCTATTATGACAGTGCACAACAAAAATGGTTGAAGTGGCATGCCTCACAGAGGAACACAAGCTAAGCTTATGCAAATGTGTAATTTCAGAAATCACCCAATTAGATCCAAGATCAAACACTTTAAGTCAAATAAGCCGCTCCAAAAATATAGTTAGCACTCATACATGGTGCAACACACTTTTTTTTTTTGGATCAAACACGATTCTATGGCATGAGAATTTGTTGCAAGGCCCACCGGCCCATCCCAACGAATGTGTTAATTAATCACTCATGGTATCCTGAGGGACACATTTATCTACTTTGTGTAAGATTTTGAGAACTAAAAATAGATAGTACATAACAGATGATAAGGACCAATTGCAAGGCTAGGATTACTAACAATGCGATGGATGAAAACGGATTTACTTTACGACAAAGTTATTATGCAAGGCATACGTTAGTAAGTTTGGCTTAATCCCATATTCTTCATAGATTTTGTTGAGAGTTTGTTTTAGCATCAAACTACTTTTGAAACTACTGTCAATAATAAACTAAAATTTCAATGTGAAAGTGAGTGCTGGTGAGGGGAAAGTGGTGACTGTGATAGAGGAGAAGGACGCAGAAAATTAGGCTATTTTAGCAGCACTGGGATACTCCCTTATTAAGAAGATGGCTGTGTTTGGAGGGGACAAATGATAGTAGCTGTTGACCTGTGCACTGCTGTTTTGGTATGTCCTCGTTATGACTAACAACAACCCTGTGTGTTACCATTTGCTTGGTGTGTTTTTGGAATATTTCTTTGACTATGAGCAGTCTTTCTTTTGCTCAAAAATCCTTGGGGTTTCTATTAGTATTGTGCCATTTTCCAAGGGGATCATTTAGACCCCAAGTTCGAGACAAGTATCACAAGTGTGAAGGATGTGAAATTCCTTATATACGTTAACTGTAACTGCAACTGTAACTGTAACTAAAAACAGTTCTCTTGACTTAAATAATGTTATATTCTTCTGAGATTTTGCTCAGAGTTTGTTTTAGCATGAAGTTACTTTTGAAACTACCAAATAATAATAAATTAATAAGAACAGCAGAACTATTTTCAACACAAAATTATGTGGTGGGATGTCATTGTCAAGTAACTACTGTGCTTAATACTCAGTCAGACTCAATCGGAGAAAAATTGTTTGTTTACTTAACATAGTGTCTTAATAGTCACTTCTTCTTGTTTTCTTGTCACTTAACATATTTTGCCATGTTATGCACATGGCTTGTAGATCTATTTATAATGCAAAAACTAACCTACACATTTACTTGACAATGGCATCTGACGATGTTGAAACATAGTTTATTACATTTCACTGATATTTGTAATGAAAATATTCCCTCAAGCCTTACTCATCAAATAGCAGAACTGCTGAGAGATTTGTTTTCAGTGATTATACTCATGGATTTAATACATAGTTATAATGCTCACTTGGATTTTAAAATTACTTGAATGAAATAAATAAAATATTGCCCTCAGCTTACGGCCTTGGGCCATACTTAAGACCTTTCCAAAGTTTTTCTTAGTACAAACCTCACACCAGCAAATAACATATATATCTCCTTTTGTGTGGTGAAGATCATTTTAGTGTCACCTGAACTTGTCTTAAATTCTGGTCACATATAGCACATGACTTCATTTGTAACATTGAGTTTTGTCTCTCTTGGTTTTAACAGTCAACCCCCTCTGACCTGGACACGATCAAAGGGAGTACTTCAACTAAAAAACCAAGGGTTAAGAGAAGACTTGAATTTTCAGCTTCAGATTACAAATCAAAGAAAAAGATCCGCCTGAAGAGTGATGTAATTATTTCTATCAGTCCTGTAGAGGTTAAAAAGCACAGAATTTCACCTTTTAGGGAGCAGCAGATACCTAAGGAGGAGGTTTGTTTTACCTTTTTTGTACCATATGTTTTAGTGATGGCATGATAATATTAGAAGTCTTATGGTGCATTTACTCTTGAGCATTTGCTGGGTTAAACATTTACTGAGGTCAAGTTACTTAACCTTGGGTACATTTGTACAGAGTTTATACTGGCTGAAATAGGCCCTTTGCATGATCTGGTCACACGGTACAAAATCACACATGCTGGTGAGCAAGTTGCACAGTGGGACTTCCAAAACAATGCCACTCATACCAGTCCACCTGGATCTGCCTTTGTCCCACTGCGGAACTTGCTCACCATCATGTGTGATTTTGTTCCATGTGACTGGTTCGTGCAAAAGGCCTCTTGGCTGAAATAATCCAGGTTAATCTGTCATTGCTTGTACCACCTCAGTGGCAAATCATTATCATTGCTTTTTATTCAATATTATTGCACCACAAGTTCAGCTTGCTGATTGTATGCTGGTATGGATAATTATATGTAAAATATGTGGAATACCGTAAATCCTTGAATTAGTGTCTCCCCTCAAATAAGCGCTCCCTTTGAATGAGCACCCCTCATTTCGGCCAAAATTTAAACTAAGTGCCTCCCCTCGAATGAGTACCCCCCTCCTCTCCCCCTGGCTTATGGAAGAGTGCTGAGACAACAGAGGATGTATAGTTTTGGTTGTTTTCAATCACAAACAAGTGATCATCAACTTATTCAAGCACTGCACATTGACCATTGCAACGGATGGTAGTGAAGATCTGCTGATTCATTGCCTAAAGCCAACCAACCTTGTGCAGCAGGCCTAGACCGGCTCAAGGGGTTATATTACATGGTTCTTCAAGAGAGACAGGATCCCTCTGAGACTTCTGAGGGACTGACACATACATATGTTACAAAAAACGTGATCATATCTGACCATAATTTTGGAGAAATTAAATAAGTGCCCCGTAGATTAAGCACCTCCCTCGAATAAGTGCCCTGTGTCCTCTAAATTTGAAATAAGTGTCCCGGTATTAATTTGAGGATTTACAGTATGCATCCACCCTGGTGAGACAATACAGTTACATGAAAACAAGAACTACTCTGATATCTTTAACCTGATGGTATGGATCAACTTTGGTGACCATTTGAAAAAATAAATAGGGTTTTGAATACACTGTTTATTAGTCACCGATTAACTGGCTGTTGTGGAGAGGTTATTTTGGTAGTTGCGATAAGTTTTAGTGACTGTAGCCATTGCCATCATGGAGAGGTGGTCATTGTACAGAGGTTAGAATAAGAGTGAATGTATAGACTATCTGCAAGGACCTAAGGAAGTTGCTGTTGTAGAGAGGCAGCCATTAGTGGAGGTTCTACTGTAATGTTTTTTTATGCTGATCACTTCTGAGAATTGATGGTTTTTCCAAACCAGTGTGACATAATTTTAATTGAAAAATCTGGTGGAATTGTTGCTCATTGTTTTTGTACAAATTCTTGTTAACATTTGTGGGGGTGCAGTGGCCTCATGGTCAACTGTGCACTTGAATCCTGATTGAGCAGTCCAGGTTTGAACCCTTCCCTTGGACATTGTGTTGTGTTTGTGGGGAAGACACTCACAGTGCTTCTCTCCACCCAGGTTGTAAATTGGTGGCTGAGGGTAACCCTGCAATAGGGAGTAGGGATGGTGTAGGGTTAAGAGTGCTCACCTCCCACCAGTGTGGCCTGGGTTTGACTGTGGCCCAGTGCTATATGTGGGTTGAGTTCATAGTTGGTTCTCTCCTCAACTGTTTTATTTTTATGGTGTGGCACTTGAATCTCAGGTTTGGGCAACTTTAAAATGCTGTGTTGATTTTGATTTTTTATTAGTTGATCTTGTGTAGGAATGTTTCTCAGTTTCTTTTCAAGGAAGGAGCATGTGCCCTTAGGTTAATTATGGCTGAGAGTCTGGTGGATTAAGGATTTTGTTGATTCTGACCTTGCTTTGCTTAAAGGTGGACTGTTTTCCTCTCCTCTCAAAATTAGCAGCTCTTAATATATCAGCTAGCTGTTGCATTATGATCTGGTATTGGATGGTCCTCTGTTTGTTTAAGTCGAGAGACTGATAAGTATCACTCTCGTTATTTGAAACAATGATGCTATTTGTTTTTAAAATTAAGTTTTGATATGATATATTTAGTTACAGTGTCAAAAACATGTGTTTTGTCACAACAGCCTGAAGCAGCTGACTTTGTTTTTGGCCAATTGATATGGGGCCGGCTAAAGGGCTATGACTGGTGGCCTGGATGTGTTGTCTCATATAATGAAGCACAAAAAGCTCCTCCCTCACCGAGTACTCACTGGGTCAAGTGGTTTGGAGATAACAAGCTTTCAATGGTTTGTAAGATTAAAATCTCCACACTGTAAATCCTATTATTTTATTTTATTTTTTCTTTAAGCAAGTTTTTACTTCTGGGGTTAATGTCTATATTTTTCCCCACATTATTCTTATAGATTTGCAACTTTGAATTCAAATATATGTACTGAGAGGAAGACAAATTGATATTAAAAAAAATTATTATGGACAATACATCAGAAATTTCTATGCTTATTTCCTTTTTTATAATTCTGACAAACTGCAAAACAGTATTTGTCTCAGAGATTGATAATTATATTACGTACTAAAAGTGTAAGGTTAACTCAACTTGACTAAATTATTTGCTTGTAGCTTCCGGTGCAGTGTTTACGGCCACTATCTCCGTTCAGTGAAAGTTTCAACCTTCCAAAAATGAGAGGACTTTATAGGAAAGCCATCATTACTAGCCTAGAGGTAAGGAATTCCTTTCAAAATGAGGAAAAGATCTTTCAGCACTAGGTATGTTGCACACTTCAATAGAATAATATTACAAACGAAATCTCATAAATTATAGACAGAAACCACCACCGCTATCACAAGCAAATACAAGACCAACAAAAACAATGGACAATCTGGAAAGTCTGGATACATTCTGGTGCAAATACTACTACTCAGTCACTCAACAGGTCATTTCCAAGTGACTGGTTTTGTTTAAATGAGCTTGATTTCTGCAAAAGTGTATTCTGTAGATGGAACACGTCTTTTTTTCATATAATTTGTCTAAAGTTTTGCATTAATAAATATTTTAAGAGTGATTATCACGCCCACATTTGGATCTTTCTGTAGGGAATTTTTTTTGTTTGTGGGAGAGAGAGCATGTATCCTAAAAATCTGGGTTATAAGGACCTTTTATATATTTTCACCTACATCTACATTTAATAATTGATGACGCTTTCGCAACCAGTCAATATAAATTAACAAAAGGATAAAAAATAAAGTATACTAAATAAATAAATAAATAAATAAGTAAATAAATATTGAAAATGAGTAAATTGATCGTGAAACGCTGTAAAAACTAATGACATAATTATAAATGTGGAAAATGAATAAATTAATTGTAAATACAAATTAATCATTTCTAATTAATGAGACACAATGATCTTGAGAATTCCAGTCTGGGAGCTATAAAAATAATTATCATCATTGCAACTTGGTGGTATAAAGGAGAGTTTAGAAAATGATCGATCAATACATTGTTTGGGTAAAAATTAATCAGGTATTGGCAGTGCGATTGAGTTGCCAACTGCTGATTGAAATACATTCAATCTATGATTTTTACATCTAACAATTAAAGGATCTAGATCTAGTGACTCTAACATTCCTGTAACAGAGTTTCTACTGTAGTCCCTTTTGACGAACCTAGCTGCACGTTGCTGAACTGCTTCAATCGCATCAATCTGATCTTGCTGGTAGGGATCCCACGCAGCTGTGGCATACTCCAGATTCGGTCTGATGATGGTAACATATGCAGAACGCTTTGTACTCTCAGAACAAGGATATAGGTCACGTTTAACAAAGCCAAGTGACTTGTTAGCCTTAATCACAATATTACTAACATGAGAGTTCCATCTTAAATCACTGGTTAGCATACTTCCCAGGTAGGGATGGCTTGTCACCAGGGACATCTTCTGAACATCAGTAAAGTAGTCTGTCAATACAGATTCTTTCTTCTGTGATAACCTCATTGTGTGGCATTTGGTCACATTAAACTGCATTTGCCATGTCTTGGCCCAAGAAGTTAACTTCTCGATTTCATTTTGTAAGATAGTAGTCCTTCATTACCACCTTGCTGGTGTGCTAACCTCAAGTGACCTGCCACTGAATGTGATTAATCCTTGGTTTAAATCAGGATAATGCTCTCGTTTACTTAATGACAACTTTGCTGTTGAGTTTTATTTGCAAAATTAAAATGCTGCAGCAAGGGCTTTCTTTCCTGATGTATTATGTATTCTTCTAATCTGTAAGTTTCATTTTGATGTATGCTTTAATTATCATCTGTAAGGACCAGTTCATAGTTTGTGACAATATTTTATAATACGTAATTATTTGATTGTTCTTAGATATGAAATTTTTTTTTTAAATTTCAATTGTTAATATTAGAGGGGGATGTGGGACTTTGCATTGTTGATTGTTTTCTGCCGCTGTGATGCGGTGAATAAAATCCCACCTTGTGGTGTTGAGGTGATGTCAAACCCTACAGGGTGCGATGGTTGTGTTTATCACCTTATGGTGTTCTGTGAAATGAAATTATTTGCAGTGCTGTGGTTTCTTGTTTAACCTCTCTCAGACCAAAGATCAAAGAAACTGAACTACGTAGTTTATTTCTGTGAAAATACCAGTTTCTGTCAGGATGTCTGACTTCCTGGAAACATTGTTATCTCAAGTCATGAGGCTAAAAACATATGTTGTGGTGACAGTGTTTTGTTGTTTTCTCTTACGGTGATGCCGTGGTTGTTAATTTTTTGCGACGTTGTGGTGGTCAGAGCCTGCCCATGCCCCCTCATATTATTATTTGTATGTAAAGTGTATAGTGGTTAAAACTGACCTGCCAACATATCTGCTGCCTGATATAACAGTAGCAGTTGACTACTATGTATGCTGATGCTGTGGTTCAATTTAAACCTTCATACAATATTGAAATTTTCTTTTGTATGGGTCAGTGAATGTTAATACATATGAAAATGTATATAAAACAAAGGAAAATACTAAATTATAGCAGAGCTCTGGTGGCCCAAAGGTCCGCCAAGCGGAGCACCATAACTATAGGAACAGGATCACATGCATGCATAGAAATAGAAAACCATGCAACTCTTTCTTCATGGTTAACGTGGCTAGCGGCATAGATCACGGGCGTGTGCGCCCAACGACGCCAACAACATCTTGCAACATGGCAGCCATACCCCATCTAATACCAAGTCATGCAGTCTTGGCTTAAAGCTTATACCTGATATTTTGACACCTGTCAAAACAAGGCATCTGCTGACCAGTATCACGTGACCATATCGTAGGCTCAGGTTTAAAGATCATCAAGGTCTTGTGTTCTTTTAAAGTTGACCGCTGACTAAGTGCTGGTTTTCAATTGGATCGTGGACTCATGTTAGGTTAATTTGTTGTAATCAGGGCCGGGTTGCTTGAAAGCCAGTTAACGTTAACCCAGGATTAACAGTTAACCGAAGTGTAAATCTTTTTTCTATGCAAATAGGTTCACTGCTTTTGGGTCATGGGCTCCTGGTGTAGTTTGAGATTATTCAAAATCAAAACATGAGGCCAAACAATGTAAACAGAAAACCTCACTGCAAAGTTACAAAATTCAAATTCAAATTCTCACCTACCCCGGGGTAGCTTAATTGGGTTTTGAACAACCCGGCCCAGGAGCTCCGCTTTTAGGCTTGCCTAAATCTATATATTATCAATGGTAATACTGAACCACAGCAAGTCAAGGTATTTAAATATACATCTTAGGAGATAGAACCAATATTGATGTAAAACCAGTAGAAACTTTGTTCATTAATCTACATTTGTACCAGGTGGCAGCTAAAAGGTGTGGAAAAGTGTTCACAAAGCCTGACAATCAGCAACTAAGGAAAAACAAGCAAGGTGGCAGAACGAGACAAGCACAGATTGAACAAAAGGAAAGCTCAGAGCAAAAGGATGAAGCTCTTACTGACAGGGAGAGAGAAGATGTAATGGTGAAGTGGGCAGTTACTGGCTTTAAACCAAGTGGTCCTAAAGGCTTTGCACCAACTGAAGGTATGTAGAATAGATTTGACCTATATGTATTAATGTTATATCATGGAATCATGATTTCTAGAACCCTGAATTAACTGAAAGTCCTGATAACTTAAACGAAAAATTCAGTAACTCTGGCTTTGAAAATTTTTAAAACTAAAACTTCCAGACATGTTCTGTTCTCTATTTTAATGGTTCACTTTTTTTCATAACCCCCTGGTGGTAATGAGCCAGACCCTCTTCCTGTCATGCCACATGGTCAAGTATCCAATGGTTTCTCTCTGCAAATTTCTGTTACATATATAAACTATGTTTGTTTGTAAATAAAGATCTGCTACAACAAAAAAGCTGCTGCAGCAGTGTTTCTATGAACATGTCCCCGCAGCTGGTTGTTTGGGATGAAGCAATACCTCTGCAGTTGGCATTTCTGAACCATTTTTGGCTTGAGAAATCAGAATTCCAGTGTACCTATTTCACTGTGACTGTTACTGAATGAGTCCTGTTAATTATTTGTTTACGAGTATGAAAAATGTTGGTTAGTTACATAGCAGGAAGTGTACACTACTCTGTAATTAATGATTGCCAAACAAAGAATATAAACTAGTAGCAATCAAACATCATGAGTGCGTTTGACATGGTCACTTTCATATATATACCTTAAATGATTTAACTAGCTGACTTTCAACCTCTGTGTATTGCTAAAATCAACATTTTTCATGAACAACTGAGGTTTTACACAGACAGATATATCATAGTGTCAAAGTCCATGCCAGTGAAGAGGTCCCTTATATAGACTACGATGGTCGATTTGTTGTTCAAAACGTTGCGTGATGGCGCTAGTTTCCGTAGACTCGTAAAAATAGTAGGCCTTCAAAATTTCATGTTTTGAGGTAAACTCAGCATGAATTCAAAACGTAAACAAAAGATCAAGCTTAAACTCTGGCCTGTAAGCAATTTTAAAGCTCCCATTCAATTTGCATTCATGAAAATCTTCTCATTTGCCCAAAGGCAAATTCAGTTTGGTTTGCAGAATTTTGTAATTCAGGCTCTGCGGCTATGCCAAGTTTTGTTTGTTATTTTTAATTTACTTTCAATGACCTGGGACTGAAGGGGATGAGAACAACATAATCATTTACATTCATGTAAAATAAATAAACTGTTATTCACTAATAAGCCGTTTAACTAGCTGAACAGTCTTTCTAGGTGTTTGTTTACATACCAACATTCTCTAGTTAAATGTGCGGCTTCTGTTTCCATTCATTTAACCCGCTATAACGAGCTAGCCAACTCGGTAAGATGGTTCTATAACCACGAATCATGGCCATTTGCTGAGCTACACAACTCGGTAAGTTAAAGTAATGTACTTTGCACACAGAAATCAAAGCCAGCAAAGTGAAACAACACATTTCCTCCATCGATTTATTCCTCACAAAGCAGTGTTGGTTTTTGGTCGAAGTCAAGATGGTAGACAACAGGCAGCCAAACCGTACCTTTGTGTTTGTCCCAAAAGTCGTACACATTTTGTGAAGACATCGATAAGTCTTAGCGATAAGGTCATTTAACGCCATAGCTCTAACTTCAAACTTTAAATATGCAACCTGCCGGTAACAGCAGATAAACACATGGAGACGCAACGAGTACATGGAGACGCGACAAGCATGGACATGACGTCATTAGCCCCTGAATAATTTTTTTGGGGGGCCAAGTTAGTGTCCCCCAAGAGATAGATAGACAGACAGATAGATAGCTAGATAGATGGATTCATGGGTCTCGAATTTTTATTGATTACGCGATTAGAACTACATTCTGTCGAAAGCAATAAATATTTAAAATATTGCAGAAATGCCATACCCCCAAAAATTCTTTCAGATGCCTGCATTAATTTACGATGATTTTTACTTACAACTGAATTATTTTCAATTTCAATTATTTTCTCGTAAGTGTGTTAAGTTCAGGCTGCTCTCTTTAAGAATAGATACAGGTCGAGAATTAATTTATAATTAATGCTGTTTGGTTAATCAATAACTCGCAGCAGACGTGATGCACAGACCAGCAGACACTGTAACTGAAGTGGACCTGACATCAGAGACAATGCCTTTAACTTCTGATCATAAGACAAGGTTTGGCAAACCAGTCAGTGAACCAAATCTGGCAGAAGATATTAAAGGTAAAGTTTTCTGCACATAATAATCATGTTATCATTACTACAATTAATCTGCTATGTACAGTAGTAACCATGTTTTTCAGTGTGCAAATGTCAGATGTCGGACCGGATCAACTCGGACCACCAGTCTGGGTCAGAACAACTTGGTTCAACTCAGATCAACATGGATCATAAAAAAATAAATAAAATTTAAGGAAATTGAAACACCAATTCATCTAGGATCAAAATAACTTCCTTGTGCATGAAAGGATTAAAATCTCCCCCCCCCCCCCCCCACCTCAAAGTCACGTGGTTTGTCCCTAGGGTGGGGAGTATCAAAAAGTCATTCCAATCCAAGAGGAACTGGTGCTAAAAATACAAAATGGTGGTTTGGTGGTCCGACTTTTGTACCTGCCTATTGCAAATCAGCAATAACTTCTTTGTTTAATATGGTTTTCATCTCTAGGTCATTATACTAGACAGTGGCCTTTTTATTTTCTGTTTCGGCAAGATCGTTCAGTGTATCTAGACTCAAACTTAATGTTCTATCACCCATAGTTTCAGTTTTATTTTTTTTTTTTGGGGGGGGTATTAGTCAATCTTATTCCAGCAACCATCCTACAGCATAGCTGACAGTTGCACCAAGCACACCTTAATGACCATGTTTGAAATATCAAGATATAATTTCAATATTTGTATTTTTAGCGCTATTTGATGCTGTAAGAACTGGTGAAAGGAAAGTAGAAGGTAACAGAGTTTGATTTAATTCAGTAGAAACAATAATGATGACTTGGTATTTAGTTTCTCTTTAATGTCAGAATCATTTTTAGATTATCTTTTGAAGATTTTATTATTTTTGTACCTCAACCATCTCATAAGAGTAAATAACACAATCTCATCCAGCTAGCCTGCAACTGCGCAAATCTTTATTTAGTTGTTGGAAGGTCTTTACATTTATATATTAACTGCTAAAAACAAGAATTACTACTATTACAAAATAGTAATAATGTAAAGGAAGTGTATAAAGAAGTCATTAAAGGCTTACATGTGAGTAGGCTTCCCTAACCAAGCAGACTATTGTTCTGGCTGCAGGGCTCAAAATAACGGCCGGTCAACAGACAACGTCTGACCAGAATGGTGACTTGACTGGCCGGCTTGACTTCACTCACCGGTAATGTTGACCGGTCACATCATGTTGAGACGGTCATGTGGTTCATTCTTGAATAAAAAATCAAATCCTCAACTGTAAATCTTAGATTTTTAATCACTTTTTTATTATGACCTCTCACATGAAAACATACACCAATGGGTAGCTGTTCCTATGGCTAAAAGCTGTTTGCTTGCTGTTTGTCATGTGTTCAAGATCGATAGGAATGCCATTTGAATGGCTGGGGTTATCCGTTCAGAAAAATATTCAGCCGTTCGAACAACTACTGCTATCTGTTCAAAAAAAAATTTCATCTGTTAGGACGGCAGAGGTTTTCAATTCAGAATGCAAAACTATTCAGCCTTTTGAAAAGCAGAGGTTTTCTGTACGGCAAAGGCAATCCGATCAGATTCAGTTTTTTGTGGCGCTTTAGGTTTGTTTGACTGTCCCACCCTTGTCACAGAGCACCTCTCTTTGTTGGCATATATTTCAAAGGTACATGTATTGCTCTACAGAGGTCAAGATATTTGTCATTTCTTTCACTTTCACTGCACAAGAATCGATGAACAAGATGCCAAAACAAAACTTTACGCTAGACACTATGGGACTCTGGGACATCAAAACACCCACTTTGCAGTGTGCTTCATTTCCATCAAGCGGTAAATGTAACCTTGAGCATGAACCCAGTATCTAATTTAGAACCAACCGATAAAAGTTACTTTTACAAAAGGTGTAATAATTATGTACCAACAAAAAAGCCAAAGGCCTTATCAGTTTCTGTATCTGTATTAGGGTATCTGGAAAACCTGAATAGCAAATAGCGAATAGTTGCGAATAGTGAATGGTTGCAAATAGCCAATAATCAAACTTGTCCCTGGAATCTGGATATGTGCCTCCTTCACTAAAAACTGCCGTCTTACTGCCACTACTCAAGAAACCATCCTTGGACCACGAAATCCTTAATAGGCCTATCTCAATTCTCAAGGTCATTTCAAAAATCATCCAAAAAGTTGTTGCAGTACGTCTGCAGGACTACTTGGAATCCAACCAACTTAATGAACCGCTACAATCAGCCTACAAGCGATTTCATAGCTGTGAAACCGCTCTTGTACCTGTACACAATGATATTTTGCGTGCCATTGACGATTGTCACTGTGTTATACTCCTGCTACTTGATCTATCTGCTGCTTTTGACACTGTTGATCATGACATTCTTCTAACAAGACTGAAATCCAAGTTTTCAATCTGTGGCACTGCCCTTGAATGGTTTCGTTCCTATCTTACAAACCACACACAATTTACCTTAATCGATGGAAAAAAATCACAGTCTTGTGAGCTTAAATGTGGAGTCCCCTAAGGTTTGGTCCTAGGGCCTATCCTGTACTTACTTTATACTGCACCACTGGCTGACATTCTATGGTACCACGAAATGCAATTTCACTTCTACGCTGAAGAAACTCAGTTATATATCTCTTTTTCAACAAACAATGACGTCGAATTAACTAATACAGTTGGAAAAATTGAGGAATGTTTGTCTGATCTTGACAAGTGGATGTCTCTTAACAAGCTAAAACTGAATAAGGACAAGATGGAACTTCTTTATCTATACTCGAAACGCAACCCGCAGCAGTCTCTACCACCGATCCATTTTGGTCAAGACATAATTCAGCCATCTCAATTTGCTAGAAACATCGGTGTGATATTTGACAGTACCATGACTATGCTTCCGCATATCAGTTCTATTTGTAAATCAGCTTCTTATCATCTGCGCAACATCTCCCGGATGAGGAAATTCTTATATATGAAAACCACCGAGATCCTGGTCCATGCTTTTGTGTCTTCCAAACTAGACCACTGCAACTCTCTTTTGTACAATGTACCGAAGTGTGCTTTAAAAAAGCTCCAGTCTGTTCAGAACGCCGCTGCCCAACTTATTACCTGTTCCCGAAAGTACAACCACATCACTCCAATACTGAAAGAATTACACTGGCTTCCAGTTTCTGAACGCATTAAATTCAAGATTATATTACTTACCGTTAAGGCTCTTCATCAACAATCTCCTGTCTACATTCAAGATCTAGTAACGTACTACCAACCTTCCAGAATCCTCCGATCATCACACTTATTACTTCTTAACCCCACAAATTTTCACCTGAAGACGTATGGTTCTCAAGCTTTTGCTGTTTCCGCTCCTGAACTCTGGAAGAGTCTACCTGTTTCTATCCGCTCATGTGACAATCTAAGTTCTTTTAAATCTAAACCAAAAACTCATCTTTTTAAGAAAACTTATTATTCTTAGCGATCTTTACTTTTTATTACTTTCTTAAATGCACATTTTTAATTATTAAGATTAGTACAGCTCATTTTGGTGAATTGTACAGCACCTAGAGCAGGCATGGATAGGCGCTATATAAATATTTATTTATTTATTATTATTATAGTGAATGGTGGATAGTACGAACAGTCCCAAATAGTGGGAATAGTGGTGAACAGTAGCAAATAGTGGCGAATAGTGACAAATAGTCGTCAATAGTCACTGCTTTAGTTCAGCACTGATCTGGATTCGTTGAAATTGATCACATGGAGTTATAGTGTTTATCCACAGACGCTGATAGATTTGACCAATCATGTTCTGTGAAAAAAAAACCCAGTAAAGTACAAATGTGAGCCAAGTGTTCTGTGATTAGTTTATCAACTTAAAAGACACAAACAAGCTGCTCTGATAACTGGTTGTATAAACAACAACATCTAAACTATATCTTGAGTTAATTAATTATCCAAATAAGCAACAGAATTTCACTGAATATACTACCTTTTCTTCTTAGGACTCAGGCTAGGGCTGCCCATCGCTGACATTGAGAAAACAGAAAACATGAAGATAACATTATAAAGATGTATTTATGCTTTGCAGTGGTGAAAACAGAGGAAATTACATTTAGAAACACCTTTTAATTTGCCCTGATAAGTGTCTATGCTTTTTAGCGGGAAAATCCCATTTCACATTGCTGCGAGGTTGACTGTGAGGCACTGGTTGCCGAACGTCACTATTCCCACCTTTATTAGCCACTATTCACCACTATTCGCGACTGTTCACCACTATTTGCACTATTGGACACTATATGCACTATTTGTTATTTGGGTTTTCCAGACACCCGTAAAAGTATTTTGTTCGAGAATGAAATTTGAGACACTCTCAACTCCTGCATAGCATGTGACCAAAATCTAGCCACTATCAGTTGTAAAATCTACCGAATGATGGTCATTAGTTCCAAGTGAACAACTACTCTCGCTAATATGACTACAAGAGAGTTTAGATTTTTTATGGCTTACACTTTAGAACTTAATTTTAGTCACATCATTGAGAAACTTCCAAACACTTGTTGTGTAACTGTAGCCATATTCATAGTAACGTGATGATTTGTTGTGCATTTGCACGGGTGAGAATAAAGGAAACAGAAACTTCTTCTTTGGCTATATTTGTTTAGCCAGTTATTTCTGAAGCCCAAAATTAAGATCTAATGATGCATATTTGGTTTCATTTATGTTTTGATGGACATAAATACTTTGTAGAACATCAAAACAACGGCTCATGGAATTCAATATACCAACTGAGAAATTCGAAGTTTCATCAAATACGCATCCGTTTGATACTTTTTCTTTGGCCGGTGGCAAAAATTCCACTGGCACCATGCCACTTCATTGAGCTGCTGAGCCCTGCCAAGGCTATGTTTGGTTAAGTTTTAAGCTTTTCTTTGTATTAGGAGAATTTAAAAGGAGGTCTTTAAAAGACTGGACAAACAAATTATATTTGTGGGTTTAATTAGGCAAACATTACCTAATTTTTTTTAAAATATTATCTTGACTTGTCAGAAATGAGATGTGACCGAGCTAAAATTACTTTGGGTGGTCAACATGACCGGCCATAGTCTGAAAATTATTTTGAGCCCTAGGATGTTGTAGCCATGGCCAGAGTAACTAGCATTTGTATTATAATGAATAAACAACTTATAGCCAATGAACAGTGAGTGGCAGTCAGCCGGTTGAGCTGGCGGGCAGTTGGTCAGTTTAAAAAGAAATCTGCAGGGACATACATTTGAATGGATGTGTAACAAATCATTTTCAATGTTAATCACATTGCCATAATAATTGAGGCATTTTATTTAACTTGATAAAGGTGAATACAAAAATATTGCTTTCTTATGCTAAATTTCTAAACCTTCTACATATTTATTTCAATTTGGCTCTGCATGAAAATGTGCTAACTTGAGGTGGTCAATTGAGGTATACTGATACCTTAAAAAACTGAGGGAATACACCAGACGTTTGAGCAACTAGTGGACAAACACTTGGTACCAACAAAATTTACATTGTATTGCAAACTTCCTTATGACTGTTTTAAATATATTTCCGTAAGAAATCAAATGTCAAAAACAAATGTTGACATACAGATGAAACACTTGAAAGTACTGGTGAAATGAAACTGGCAATGACATTTTACCTGTGTTTGCACAATTTCTCTGAGTTTTGAAATTTATTTCCTTGACTTCCCATGGGAAATTATTTTTGTTGTTATTTCATGCAAAAAATTTAACTTTTAGAAAATGCAAAAAGGCTGTAATATACTGACAATTATTCTGGTAGTTAGGTTTTCGTCCACTTAAAGTTGAAATTGCTCAGTTTCCTGTAGAATTTTGTCTTATAATATTTATTGGTTATTTTAATGTTATTTTTAGCTATGTGCATGTTTTCTTGTCTTATTTCTGTTATATATTGATAATTATTGTTCTTTTAAAAGGAATTTGTCTAGCATGTGGTGATAATAAAGTTTGTGCTCAACACCCTTTGTTTGAGGGAGGTCTGTGTAAAGAATGTAAGGTAAGCATTCAAAACAAAAGCACTTGGGTATGTTGATGATACCGAGTTCTTTTTGATTATGGCAACTGGACATTTTGTTAGGGTATACATTTAAATTGTCTTTCCTTTTGTCTTGTAGACATCGTTCCTCGAAAATGTATATTTGTATGATGAGGATGGTTCACAGGTAGAGCAATGTTTAAAATGTCCTATAAATCAATGTAATGTTGGTAAACATCAAGATTGGCAGAAACACAATCAGGCTGATATTATACAGTCAGTGATACAGCGTGAAATATTACAAGGATCTTTGTATATTTAAGAAATGTTGGATGTACCATTCAGTAATCATAATTATGAAAGTCACGAGTCACAATTTTAACTGCAATCGCTTGTTTGTTTCTAGATGTACTGCACCATCTGTGGTGATGGAAAAGAGGTTTTTATGTGCGATAAGACTGGGTGCTTCAGGTTAGAAAACCACAAATTATGTACTTAAAGGAAAAAAAAACCCATGCCCCCTGTGACCAGAGTGTTTTTGCATATGTTATTTCTTGAAAATGAAGCGCAAATCAATAAAACCAATTATGCAACAATGCTTTTCATGTCAAAACAAGTCAGTCTGCCAAAAATTAGCTCAATCCTGCAAAAAATATAAATCGACCCAAAATGCTATATATGCCCTTTTTGCACGAAAGCGTTCAATTGTTAAATGTTAACTGAGTACCATGCATTACCATTCTTTAAACAGGCGTTCTAGAATCTTAATTGGGGATTCAACCTAACCATTCCCAGACCAACTTTTTTGTTTGCAGTTGTGCCAATGCAGAGGCGGATTTTGGGGTTGGTGTGGGCGGGGCTGGATTGGGTGGCAGGTGATCCCCTTTTGGAGATGCAAAACTTAAAAACTTTGAAAAAAGTTGTGAATGTCATGGCAGAAATAAAGGCAAACTCTCTGGACAGCTATTTAATAGTTCAAATCTGGAAAAGCTACACTCTGACAGGTTAAGAGGCATCTTTAATATTCACAGTAGCAATTTCCTTATCCTTCTTTACTTTCCAATGTGTAGCATTTTGCAAAGAAAGTAAGTTATGCAGTAGATTGCTTTGCAGGGGTGGAACCAGGATTTTTAAAGTGGATATGGCTGTACCTCATTGTAATGTCTACTTCGTGGTATTACTAGTATTTCTGGTGAAACAGTTTTCAATTACATTCCAATTCTGAAACCGCAACATTTTTGGAATATGCCCCATTGATTCTGCAACCCCAATGTACCTTTGACTTGTTCCTTTTATTCAACCGTCAATGATAAACTCTGTTTAATTTGTTTGTAAGAATGTTCTTTGAAACCATTAGAGATTACACTGTAACCTTTTGATGCTGCTATGATGTTTTGATCTCATCAGATTTGAATGTGTTTAGTTTACAAGTTGCTTTAGTTCATAACATGCCATAACTGATAGAATGAATTCTCAATTTGATTTCTTAATTTGAACCCAAATTTCACACCCAGGAGGTGTCAAACATTGGAGCATAGTTAATAGAGGGCAATGGTTATGAAACCCGACAAAGTTCTTTGTTGTATGTTTTTGTTTGCTTTTTTGGCCCTGACGGTGTGCAAAACACAATAGTTGTTTACTTTATACTGAGGAACTAACCAATAGAGACGTGTTGGTTATGTAATTCATGCATAGTGTATGAGTGCAAAACAAAAGATTGTGCACTGTCGTGGACCTTCCAACATAAATCTTGGCGTCTTTGTTTGCTCCTTTGATGTTTGCTGGGCTTCATAACCAGTCCCCTCTATTAACTTTGATTGGAGGTGCTTTCCTTTTCAAAGTGAACTTAAAGAATTCCCACTCCATGTTAGAGCTGAGAATTTGATGATCCCCTAGTAGCTAATATTCTCTGTCCTCCATAAACTTACATTACCAATGGTTTTAACGGTTCAGTGAGAAATTTGATGCTGGTTGCCATATTTGACTTAAACTGAAGCCTAGTTTATAACATTTGCAGTAATCCCTTTTTCCTAGCTTCATTAAAAGAGTAGAAGTGTTTATGATTAAGTGACAAGTGTATTTTATGTGCTCTTGCAGGTCATACTGTAGCCTCTGTATAGGCATGTTATGTGGAAAAACTGCTGTGACAGAAGTGAGTGATGATGTTACCGGTAATTAACAATTGTTCGCCAAAGGCAAAGTGAACATTGGTGAATATTCACTGAGAGGAAGTTGAGGTGAAAATTCACCAATGTCCACTGAGCCTGAGGCGAATAATTGTTTTAGTATAATTTTCAGAGGTGAATATCAAGGACTACAAAATAACAGACTAAAACATAAAAACACAGATGCAATTGTTTGTGTGCATACACGCATGCAACGGTAGGTTTAATAATGTGCTTACGTGTACATCAATTGTCAATCAATTTACTCATCGAGTTCGGCAGTAAAACAAACAAGCGAAACACTACAAAAGATAAATTTATCCGGTACCTTTGTTTTATTGTTGTTGACTTCATTCACAGTTGTCATCATCACCTAAAAATGAGTAGCTTTAGTTTTAAGAAAAATAAGTTTTAGTCAATCGATCTGACCTGCTGGCGATCAACACAACCACTGCATTTACGATTCTTGAAAGCCTTGAATACGAGTTCTTGAAAAATTTTTGGTCCAAGGGCTACAGCAGTCATTTTAAAAATTCTCCATCCTTTCAAATATCTTGTCCTTGGAGTGATGTCTTTCAAATAAATGAGAACTTCATTCAGCAACTGTCCGCCATGTTTACTTGCTGAGATGGCAAAGATGGCGAGCTCAGTAACCAAGCTATAGCGAGGTGAATATAGCGTCATTTGATGAGCTTTTCGACCAATCAGAATGTCCAATTCTTATATTCACCTCTGGAAATTATACTAATTATACTTATCAAGACAATACCTTGGTTCTTGTGTATGTGTACACCAAGGATGCACACTAACATCACTTCTTGTAATAAACCCATTATTATTAGGAGGGTTTGGATTGACTACCCTTAGAATTATTTCCTTTTCGCAAAGCCATAGTGATGTAAAGAATGGCAGCTGTGTGAGATTTACAGACTTGAGTTGAAAGAGAGAATGATCTTTGACACAAAATGTTCTTATTTGCTATGAGGATTAACAAAATGTCTGGATACACAGAGCCACATTTTTTATCAGTTGTTTTAGTGGTGCAGCATTTTCCAGCTTAAAACAAAATGAAGGAAAGTAGTGTGAGGGTGAAAGGGTTGTTTTCTTATTTGGATAATTGTTCAGAAATTAGTGGATATTACATAACTGCAAACTGATGACACATGACTGTGTAACAGGTACACAGCAGTCACAAGAAACCAACACTGTCAAGGTATGATTTTAGAACGTCTACTTATCACTGTTTGTTGTTTAGATTGCAGCTTGTGAAAAGTGGGTGTGCTACATGTGTTCAGGAAAGTCACAAGGACTTATCACACCAAGACAAGACTGGTCAGCCAAGCTTCAGGAATTATTCATGAATGACAAAGAACAGGACTTTGTAAGAATTGAATTTTCAATGTAGTTGTGACAATTTCATTATATAGTTCATTTGATGATTATAGTTCATGGTTTGGATATTTTGACAAATAATATCATATCCCGCTAAGTTTCAAACCTAAATGCCCTTGTTACTTTGGAATACAGCAGCCCATTTTCCAAGAGTCACTACTATATGTACTGTATTTCGGTCTTTCTTAGTTGTCCTGTAATTGTTTGAAATACACTTTACACACTGTACAGTCAATCAGCTATTGAAATGAGGAGTCAGAAGTTTTTTTGCGAACAGAATGGAGAGCTTTACTCTGGTTTTCAGAGACATCTACAGCAAATTATTTACAATTGTATTTGATATTTCCCATAACAGAAAGCTACTGTTAAGGTTGCTACGTTTGGAATTTGCTTCCAACATTTAAATCTTAACTCTACTTTTAAGGGGTCGCTACTATTCAGTTGGTATTTTCTGAACTTTATGTTGGTTGTCACTGTTGAGCATTTGTCATGCTTGGTTTGTTTATTATCATTTGCAGAAAGCACCACACATTCTCCCTTCAGTTCCTCCAGAGCAACGCGGACCAATCCGAGTACTGTCATTATTTGATGGGATAGCTTCTGGTTAGTACACTATATACCTTATTTTAACAATGTTCCAACAACTAACCTGTACAGCTGGCTGGTCAGCAACACTGGTCAGGCATAACAAGGAGGAGTAGTGACTGATACCAGTGCTTTAAGGAATCTTTGTTTGAATCCATCATTCAATCGTATTCTGGGTCAGATCCCATATTCAACGCAGCTTCTTGAAGGAAGAACCATTATGTTAGGATATTTGCCTTAGTAATGCACATTTGCAAGTCCCCTTTGGCAAATAAAAACAAACTGCATAAATACTATTGCAGAAATGCGATCGCGCGTAGCTGAAATTATGCCCGTGATATCTTGAAAAACAGAGTGGTTTACTACAGTCAAACGGGAGGACTCCAATATAACCGGTTCGTTTAACAATTTCAGGATTCCAAGCTTTGAAAGAACTTGGTATTGAAATAGACGTGTACTGTGCTTCTGAGATCGATGAACAAGCGATGCAGGTCGGTATTGAAAGGTTGTCTAGAATGAATAGCCTTGTTATTGACTCTTCCCACCCCGCCTCCCCCACGCCAACAAGCAGTTTACATGTACAACTTGAAGAAATAAAGCTGGGTCGCTGAAAGGGATCAATCACATCGTATATTTCAAGGCATGACAACTTTTTAACATCATTGTGTCGATTTAATGGCAAAATATTTGTGGAAGAATAAACCAGGCTGATATAGGATATTTTAAATAACAATTTGGAACCTTTGTGCATGTACTGTTTTTGTATCTTTCATATCTTACAGGTGGCCAAGGTGCATCATGGAACTAAGATCCACCATATTGGTGACATCAAAGGAATCTCTAGGGATAAGGTGACAGAGGTTATGTTTATCTCAACAGGCAGTTTAGTTGTTCAGGTTCTCTTAAGTTGAATCAATCACTGTGTATTTGTTATTTGTTTTCGGTCCTTTGTAAAACCAAAAACAACTCTAATTCAGCTTAGGCAGCTTCTTGGTTTTACATGTATATCCAACAATCGTTGGCTTGATTCGCATTGTGCAACCTTGAAACAGAGCCGTGGCCAGAAAAAAAATCATGACTGAGGTATTTATTTATTTGCCAGCAGTGTTGTATTTTTCCCCGTCAAAAAAAAAAAACCCACAACAACAACAACAACAACAACTGATTCTATCATGATAGCGATACTTTTATACGGCGCTATGACTGAAAGGTTACTAACACTTTAGTTTAGTTATGACAGTGATTAGAAACAACTCAATCTATGGTTGTTTTTGAGGTGGAAGAGCTAGGACCATTTGATTTTGTTTTTGGTGGAAGCCCGTGTAATGACTTGTCCATTGCTAATCCTGTGAGACGCGGAATTTGTGGTGAGTTCACTGAGTGAATTACAGACGTTATGCTACTCGTCCAACAACGTACGGACTGTTGCAAACCTGATATCGAGAGTTAGGTTCTGTTTTCCTCTGCGTTAACTATTTATTACCATTGTACATGACTCAGCAAAGAGAACTGTTACAACACGATATGTCTCTTGACGCAGTACTAAAGTCGTGTTTAATTAGTAATTAAATTGTAGTAAATTGTGTGTTTATTGCAAAACTTGTGGTATGTTAGACTTAAAGGAATAATAAGAAAAGATATGTTTGTGGTAGGAAAAGAGAAATTAGGAAAATGGTAAGCATTTTTTCAATCTGTTGCTTGAGTTTTTCTAAGCGTTGAAAAGAATGGCATTTGTGGTCAGCAGCCAGCCATGTTATTTGTATTGAGTTATTTGGCCATGATGCCGTGAACTAATGGCTGTTTTTCTTTTCTTTTTTAGAGGGAACTGGTCGGCTATTTTTTGACTTTTTTAGGCTTCTTCAATTTGCGAGACCCAAGTCAGAACTAGAACGACCTTTCTTTTGGCTTTTTGAAAATGTTGTTGGCATGAGAGCTGAAGATAAAAGCACTATTTCAAGATTTTTAGAGGTATGAAAGAGGTTATGGCCAATTACCTGTTCATACGGAAGGTTTATTTGCTGTTCAGTTGAACATGATTTCAAATTGTTTTGTTTGAAGTGGAAAACTTCGCGTCTTATATACATGTACAGTGTTAGTTTTTTGTGTCTAATGTCTGAACACTTGACAGAAACGCTGAGATACGTTAATGAAGTGCCTTGACCAGTGGCGGGTCTAGGGGAGGGGCCCGGGGCCCCCGGCCCTCCCTTATTTTGGATAGAAAAAGAAAAAATCACCGAAGGAAGAAAAGCCTGTGGGGCAAGCAAAAGAAAACCGCCCCTCCCCCCTTAGCTCAAGGTCTGGATCCGCCACTGTTGACTAAGGGAAGTGTTATGTGCTATGGACTCCAATTCTTTACAGTAGCCGAATGTTTGCAGTGCAAATGGCGGAAGAGAGACAAGAACCAGTGTAACAACTCCTTACCCATGACGCTCTTTTTGTGCTGGCATGTCCAAGAATAGGCGCTAGTTGGAAACTTGAGAAAAATCTGAAAACAAGGAGCCTATGACCGAGGAGATATACAATCGAGACGCGATAAAAACATACACTTTTCTTGGTACCTCAAGTCATATGCAATGGCTAACTAATCTTTGCTCTGAGAAAGGCCCATCGCTGGATTGAAACGTTCGTGGGCTTCACAAATAAAACTTGCTCTGGCAGATATTTTTCCTTTATCACCTTGAAGTTGTTGTTGACCTAAGTGTGTCACTTGCCAGCTGTTGCAGCCCAGCAGTTTCTTTAGATACTAGTAACTTTAGTCTTAATGGAGTAAATAACAGTGATTGTTGGTTTCAGTGCAATCCAGTGGTTGTAGACGCAAAAGAGATTTCTCCTGCGCACAGAGCACGGTACTTCTGGGGAAACCTGCCTGGAATGAACAGGTGATTTTAACCAAAATTTGTGGAAATAATTATCTTTTGTTGATATATAGTGGGAGTCCGAGACATGGTAGCCCAACAGTTAACAAACATGATAAGTTAATAAAGATGGTGAATTTTAAGCTCGGTAATGAAATGTGAAGGTGAATTAATCAACATGACACGAGCGTGGGACAAAGAAAAATTCTGAGTCCCCGACATGAGTTCTCGTAGCTCAGTGCATAGAGCGCCCGCCCGGTGTTCGGGAGGTCATGGGTTCGATTCCTGTCAGGGACTCAGAATTTTTCTTTGTCCCACGCTCGTGTCATGTTGATTAATTCACCTTCACAGTTAACAAACATGTTATGAAATGACGGAGAACTAACTTGGTTGGATAACAGCTTCAATCAATTTGTTTATTGTCTTCCACAAACGCCTTGTTGTTTTGATCTGATCGAGCAGCCTGGGTTTGAGCTATGGCCACAGACACCCAGGTCGTGTTCTTGGGAAAGTCAGTTTAATCTCAGACTGGCTCTCTCCACCCCTATAGAGTGTGTGAGAGGAGAGATTACCTACGATGGAGTAGCATCCTAACCCAGGGCAATAGAATATACTGCTAATCACTTTATGACATGAAAAGCACCAGCCTATTGAGCTTCCTAGGTTTATAGTCAGACGTTAACGACGACTTATTGCCATGCCATAGACGGATTATAGCATACCTCGCGTTAATCATACCTCTAGGAGACAATCCTCATACAGACACTCAGAACATTCTTAAGTGTAGTTACTTCGACTTCTTCAGGTTATGGCGCTGTCATCATCGTATTTAGTGTGAGTGAACGCTTCCGAGGTTTTTTCATTTGTTCATAGTCTGCATAGCGTGGAAAACGGTTAAAGTAGGGCGCAAGTATGCGTTGGGCGCATGCGTTGTTTCTGTAGACGCTTTTTTCCTGAGTGTGATTTCCTTTCTTAATGCAGTGATATGCCGCTTGTACTGTTGATTTTGCAGGCCAACCGTTCCTCTACCAGGTGACAAGTTGTGTCTGCAAGATTGTCTTGAACCAAATTGTGGACGGCAGGCCAAGGTACGTAAGCAGAGAACACGACACAAACGATCTTCGTGTTAGAGATGGTATCTACAAGTGCATTGCCACTGAAAAACGGACACACTAGCAAAGCTAGCACATGGGTAAAACTGCGATTTCAATAATTCAGAGACTTTATTTGTATCTAGTGTTTTATTACCTAGATGCGAAGCTGTTTCAAATAATGATTACAGGCTAATTATGACATTTTGTGCCAGATCTTCTTGTTGCATTTGAAACTAGGTATTGCGAGAAGCGGTTGAAAACTTGTTACCTTATTTTTGAGCTGCCAGCTGCTCAAAAGGCAGTACTGAGCCATCAAACCAAATAATATATAGTGAAAAAGGACGATAATTAACTTTTAATGAGAGAAGATCAAGGTACCCTGATCTTCTCTTGCTGTAAAGTAATTTGGAGTGCTGGAAATCAACTGAGGTATTTCTTTCCGAGCGTTGGCCCTAGAAGAGAAATGGCGGGGGGACCATTCGAAGGAGAGAAAAATTATTTGACCCTGCTGGGATGTGAACCCTCGACCTCCCGATTAGATCACCGTTGCTAGGTCCACTGAGCCACGGGACCAGGTGCTCCTAGCGACCGTGTATAGTGAAAGTTTGACTTTATTTGAAAAGATGAAACACAATACTGACAAACCTTGCAAACTGCACTAAATTCAGAAGGTGGCGGGTTTGGGGAGGGGCACTCCCTTATATGGTGGTTAACATGCCTTCGGGTAGGGTATGGTTTTAAGCCTCACTGCCTTGAACGTCTTGAACAGCGACTATAGTTTTACTAAAGTCTTTCATAAAGGAGTTCTGAACCTGACCTATTGTTGTGCGGGTGGTTGTCGTTAAATATGATAATGTAGTTTATAAGGTGCTTAGCAATCCGAGATCAGAGACGTTTGCCGACATTTAGAAGGTTATGGTTCCCAATTCTTTGTCCTGAACGGGGTTCTTGAAAAAAGGGTGTTGTCCTCCACAGGGTCAGGGCTTCAAACCCCCAGGGGTACTCTTATTTACAATCACGGGTCAAGTATCCCCCGGAATTCAGACCGACCAAATTACGTTTGATGCCCCCCTTTGAGTTTCGTGTAACTTGCGATCAGGCTAAGAATTGTTTTGAGAGACCCTGGGAACGAGGGCGTCGTGGTCTCGCGAGAAGACGGTGTGATACAATAGCCTTAGTGCACGTTGACATCAGACGAGAATTTCACCACCAAGCCTCAGATTAGAAAGGCAAATTGTAATTTTATTATGCACAAATTCCCAAAGCAGCAGAGATAAAAAGAATACCCACGCGAAAATAACAGAAAGCACAACAAGTTTGAGAAAGTTACTCGCAAACGAAGCTTGGGGTGAATTTTGAGCATGTGACGTTATCAAACACAAGACCCATTCTACAAAAAATCGCTCCAAATTAACTTGGGATGAATTCTGAATTTGATTAGCCAAATGGTTCCAGTTAGCTAATAAAATGGGACAATAGACCATGCTGGAAGTCAAAGCAATTGCGGGTGTCTTGGAGAGTCTCGAGAAATTCACCATCTTTGTAGAGACGTTTGTCACTTGTTGTCTTCAACTGGATGATGCAATATCCAGATCTGAAGAGGCGGCCTGCTCGGATCTGGAGTGGATGGAAACACTTCACTTCTGTGATGGAAACACTTCACAATGCGACGGAGTCCTGGGCAGCCGCTTAGTGGTAACATGTTGGAGAGAACAAACGCTGTTCTCTGCTCTTGAATGCGTAAAAGCAACGTTTTATTCCAGACTGCAACGCAAAAAAAATAAATAAATAAATAAATAAATAAATAAATAAATAAATAAATAAATAAATAAACAAACAAACAAACAAACAGGAAGATTTATAACGCACGCTTGCTCAGTTAGTATTTTTGGGCAGCATTCTTTTTGAAGAAAATGATAGCCCCAAAATAGTGCGACTCAGATTTGAGCCTGCTCGCAAACACCAGCAAACATGGTCAGTGGTTTGATTACGAAAACAATAGCAATGGTCCATTAGTATTCGGCGGAAATCAAAATATCAGAGGCCTCAATGTTGATCGGGGATTTATTAGAATACCACCGTTCTTGATTAACAGATGAACTTTTTCGGCCAAGGTCAATTTTTCTTCACTTTTTCTTTCGTCTGTTACAAGAAGACCTCAAGACCATTGTTTTGTTTTCTTGTGTCTACTGGGGATTTTGTGGGATTGCAAGATATCTCTGGTCAGTGCCTTCTTGTGAGGATTTTGGGGATTTTTCCCTGGGATTTATAGTGGGAGCCCTAATACCCCTAGGATTTGTCAGGGGACGAAACCAATTTGTATTTTTGATAAACTTGGTGAACGAAATGTCGGTTAAAGTTTGTTCAAAATGAGTGAGATTGCTTATGTCATATCTGCCTAGGCTCGACCACCATCCGCTGCTCGGGACAGGAGCTCGCAGTCCTCCCCCGAATGCACTAGGGACGTAGACTAGACTCGAGAGAGCGGCGGAAATCGAGCCTAATGTTTGCCTTGTCCTCACATGGGCGAAAATGTAAATTAATTCTGGGAAACGCCACGCTGATCTCCATATGTTGTTCATTCTTAGTTCTGTTATAACGTAATCGGGCGAGAACGGACTTTTAGGTCGGGTGGCTTCTGGTGATCCGCGTGTCAAGGGCGCTACTGGAGGTGGACTCGACGACGTCGATCAATTTGCCGTGTCCGGTATATCGAAAGATATGGATTGGATTTGTAAAATAAGGATTTCTAAATAGGATTTGTAAAACACAGATTTTCCAGGCAAACATACAGACAATTTAACAGTCAAACAAATGTCATTTTCAAAGTTCTTATCGGTAGTGGGCCCGGCAGTGCATGTTTTACAAATTCATGTTTTACAAATCCATATTTTACAAATCCGTGTTTTACAAATCCAATCCAATTTTACAATATGCCCAGGTCTCTATGTTGGCAAGTGGAACGCGGACAAAACTTAAAACGACAGTTCCATCAGTTCCGAGTGGGTACGACTTACACTTTAAATCCAAAGTATGGGTTCCCATCCAAGTTATGTTGGAAAGTGTGAAATGGCCTCTGAAAGTCATCACAAGAACAAGGAGCATACAAGCAATCTTCCGCGCCACGTTACTGTGCTGATCAAGAACGGGAAAGCGTTCAAGATCCATAGAAAGGTTCTGTCGAAAGCAAGTCCTTTCTTTGAAAATTTACTGAATAGCGGCATGAAGGAGGCAATAGAAGGAGTCATTTGGCTAGACATGTTAACAGAGTCTGTTGTGGAACATATTCTGCAGTTTATTTACACAGGCAGAGTTCAAATATCAACTTAAGCGGATGCCGAGGATCTCATGGTAGCAGCTGACAACCTCCTTCTTACGGAACTAAAAACTGTCACAAAGAGTTTTCTGAAGCAGAACTTGTCTCTTTCAAACTGCATTTCCGTGTACCACTTTGCCGAGAGCTATCAGTTCAACGAACTTGGCGAGGCGACAAGAAAATTCATACATTCGCACTTGATGGCGGTCGCCCAGACCGAAGACTTTTGAATTTGTCAGCTCAGGAACTTGAAAAGTGGATATCGAGTGATGAGATCGAGATTAACGCAGAAGGAGATGTTTTTAAGATCATAACAATGTGGGTTGGTCAAGACAGGGATGAGAGAAAGAGAAGCTTTGAGGAATTATTCCGCCACGTGCGGGTGTTACTACCTCACGGGCGTAGATTGAGGGTGACTTCCTCTCGGGTTCCTATACGAAGAAACAGTATGTCAACTAAATATGACTTAAAATTCTAAGTCTTGTAACTATTTTATGACGAAAAGGAACTATATAAATTTGCCCTCACTGAGAGTCGAACCCGGGCCACTGTGCCCTTCCTTACCACTGTACCACCGAGCTGCTAGCTGCCGGAAGGTGGAAAATTTAAACTACATATAATGAACAGTAATATAAATTAATATAGAGTTACCCTAACATACAAATGAAAGCTAACCGCAAGCAAAATGGAGTGACACTAACCGCAAGCAAAATGGAGTGACGCTAACTGCAAGCAAAATGGAGTGACGCTAACCGCAAGCAAACTGGAGTGACACTAACCGCAAGCAAACCTAACCGTGCTAACTGCAAGCAAGGGAGGTAAACATGTACAGCGGTTTATTAACACGTCTACCTTGTATAAGTAACATCCAGGCGTCCAACCCCATACTCCGCCCGGGCGTTATATTTTCCCGCCACGTGCGACTGTCCTTTGTAACGCGTGACTACTTGTTGAGTGATATCAGAACAAATGATCTTGTCGTGGACAATAGAGTCCTAAAGTGTGACGTCACCAAAAAATAAATTTGAGAAATTATGGGATTTGGCGCCATTTTCGAATAGAGCGTCCTTAAAAAAGGGTCCTTGCCAAAAATTACCCCTTAATTGTAATTCCCAGTCGAAATATAAAGGATGGAAATTTGGTACTGCCCCATTTAAGTCTCTCTAATTTTGAGCCAGTTCTAAACTGAAGGAACTGAAACAAATTTTGAAGGGTTGGTATGGGATGCTATCAAACTTTGATCCCTTATCTCTCTATCGGGAATTGCAATTCAGAGCTAATTTTTGGGATGAGGGCATCTTTTAGGATCCTCTATAAGAATATGACATCATTTCTCATAATTTCAAAAATTTTATTTTTGTGACGTCATCACTTTAGGACTCTATGAAGATTGCATGAATCGCGTGACAAGTGCGCTGCATTTAATATAACAACCATCTGAACTAACTGCATGGCCACAGGCACCAAGAAAAGCACAGGAATCACAGGGAATTCTTATACGTGGGTGTAGGATGACCCTTTGTTACATGCCAGACAGTGATGAGTGGTTCAAGCTTTCAGACCCAGGAATGACTGGTAAACATCTTGTATCATGCCGAGGAAGACCTGTGAATTTTACCACCATTCTCAAGTCCTGTGAATGGTATGACGCCATCTTCAATCGTTGGATTCCATTTAATTTCTCAAGTATACCTAAAAACTCTTTAACAGCAAATACTTTTACAAGTGGATTACTGACAGTGATCAAGAAGATATTTGTTTTTCAAGGAGATGTTTGTGTCATGATGGTCTTAGACAACATTCGCACAAGAACCATAGAAACCACTCTTTATGGACACAACATTGATTCTGATATCTGGCAACGTTATCCTCTCCCCCAACTTGGTCAAATAGTAGGTGTTTGTTTTGTTTCTAGTGACAAGTACGTCTATGCCTTGGGTTGGTGTGTTACATATTCTATGGACAGAAACCGAGCTGATGCTTCAAGATATGACATGATCACAGGAGCTTGGGAGGGAATAGCACACATGAAAGAGGCAAGGTGATTAGCATGTGGTGCAGCAGCTCATGGGAACATTTTCATTGTGGGTGGTTACAGTCATATGTATGCACTACGTGAAATGAACAATGTAATGTACAATGTACGATGTGAAATGTACAATGTAAAAACAAATGAATGGTGTTTAATAGCCAACTCCACACTCCCTGACTGGTGAGGTAGTATTACGTGCCATGGAACAGACTTGTTTTTTTAGGTGCAAGTGAAGTTCATCCTCACATTCTTACTGTTGAATACTATGACTTTGAAAACAACACATGGTGTGTGAAGACAAACGTACCAATGCAGCAGTGTCATGAAAGAATGCAGCACTCCCCCATAACAGTGTGCTCTGTGCAACTATTCAGAGGAGTGCTTTATTAACTTCATCCACTTCAAAATCAAAGCAAGAGGGTGTAATTTAAGAGAATAGTCATTATTCTGGACTCTAGAGTTGTTCTTTATATTCCATTGTATATTTCATATCTTAACATACACTATTGATGTACAGTCATCCAAACTATAGCTTGCCAGGTATTTAGCTCGAATAAGATGGTTGATTAAAGTTCTATCATTCTTCAAGGTGTTGATGTCATTGTACTCAAATAGAGCAGTATTGTGTTCTCTGTGGGTTAACAGCATTAACTTTTTGTTAGCAGCCCTTGCTTTCCTTTATGGAATGCCATGTAAGAACTAGACTAGAGAATTAAAGAAAAAAATGGATGCGCAAAAATTGGGAGCATGGTGTGAGAGAAAGTATTTAAACTAGTGTTTGTAGGCAGTGGTGTAGCCTGCAATTTTCATGAGTATGCATCAAAGAGAAAGTTTGAAAAGAAAGAAAAGTTGGGCTAACTTTTGGAAGTTTGCTAACCTGTATTGTGATGCAACTCTACGATATCCTTTACAGATACTGGTATACTGGTATGTACAGATACCATGGCATAGAATATACAGCCAATCAGAGTACAGGAAAGCTGTTGTATACTAAACAGTACTACATCCTACCTTTCCATTGTGTGCCACATGTATGTCACATTGATTGTGAAGGCCATTGCATTATTGGATATGCAGTGCTCTCTCGTGGTACACCATGAAATATCCCACTTTTCGCTTGTATTTTCTTGGTATAAAAATACAAGTGACTTTTGGGATCTTTAATGGTACTGTATACCACTCAAAAGCATTGCATAAGGGGTATATGTTTGTGCTAATCATGGAAGGCATGCCCGCCCCCCAGGAAAGCGTTAGTTTTGGGCTCAGAAATGCCATTTTCCATGTTTTCCAGGAAACAGTTTCATAAATCAAAACATGGTAAAATGTTGAGTATTGAGAAACTTGTGCTCTTAACATGTCAACCTTTGGGATACCGATAGTAGGTTTAATAGGAAACACTAGAGACCATTAATCCAGTTGACTGAATTATTAGAGAAGCTTTTTGGTAATAATTTTAATACAGTAAATGGTGTATTTTCACTGGGTTTCCGTAGGTACACACATGTATATGTGCTTACATGGTTGCTTCACCCATGGTAGGGGTATTTTCCAGATCTTGTTTTCACCTCTGGCCTGACAATTCTTGAGGTTTGGTAGAGGCTACTTGTGTAGTTTAGGGAATAGATTGGTTATATATTGACATTATATTGTTTTAGTTCACTAAGGTACAGACTCTAACCACCAATGCCAATTCTATGCTCCAAACCAAGAAAGGATTATTCCCAGTTCAGTTTACAGCAAGTGATGGGCAACAGAAGGATGACATTCTTTGGATTACAGAGATGGAGAGGTAACAATGCTATTATTATTTGATTATATTAAACTTTACCAACATGGCAATTTGTTTACTTATTCACATACCAATCGACCTTTCTACCAATGTCAGACACTTCTGATTTTTTCATTCCAACAACAACCAAAAAAAGCCTCACGGCTTGATTTATACCAGGGGGCATAAATTAATCTTTGGAGGTTATTTATTGTTTAAAGGTAAAACATGAAGGATTGTTGATATTGCATGACATCGGTAAAAAGGTCCATTGGAAGCAAATTACATTAGTATGACCCTGCTGATTGGTAAAAACCTGTTTCTGTTCACCCCTCATTCAGTGAATAACCATTGTTTTACTTGTAGGTTGTTTGGTCTACCTTCTCATTACACTGATGTCAGCAACATGGGCCGGTCTCAGAGACAGCGACTGCTAGGAAAGTCCTGGAGTGTTCCTGTAATAAGACATCTCTTGTCCCCCCTTAAGGATTACTATAAATGTGAAGCATGAAATGCAATTGGATATATTGATCAGCTTAAATAAAAAAGATCTTGGAAAGTATGATTTGTCGTGTCAAAATGGCCGTTTCTTAGAAATATGTAGTAATGCTTTTCAGACATAGTAGTAAATCAGTTGTTCCACACGTTGTGTTAGATATGTTACGACTTAACATTTTATGAATGGATTTTTATTCAGGGTTGAGTTTTAGTTTAAGAAAGTTTGCCTTTTTCAGTTTTTGAGATCAACAGGTTAGAAAAAAAGAAAGGTGCACATTATCTCTCCTGTTTTCAGACACCTGCTCATTACAGCTTGAGCAGGATGATTCATTTACTTTCTCTCAGTGCTGAGGCGTTATGTGACAGCACTTATAATATTTTACAGAGAATGTTGTCGTAAGCTTGAGAGAGGATGTGATGTAAACACAGTTTCTCTAAAGAACAGATTTCTTGCTTTATTAGATTGATTTGTTGAATTGAGTGGCCTTTTGTGTCTGTCTAGAAAGTACAGTATGTTGTTGTTACTAATACTCAAGCATTTGTTGATATAAACTGTTTTGGCTGTGGTGGGAAGAAGATAAATAAAATAAAGTCATGGTAACTTGAAGTTTGTTTTCTTGTTGTTCTTTTAACCTTTCTGTGTGCCGCTGAGCACCTCCTGAGCACTTCATTAAATTTTTCATGCAGGAACATAGACAATACAAAAATTAACTTGAATAAATCAATAATAGATTGTCACTGGCTACTACCTCGACAGATACTTTTTGGGCTCCTCGTGCATTTTTCAAGTGGCAGGGGTTGGACAATAACCAAGTTTACTGCAATTCCATCCTGCACTTAGTGATCAGGCCTCTATGTAGGAGGGAAGCTAGAGTTGACTTTGCTATGACGCAAACCTTGCTACTTTTCTGGTTTCTTAATCTTTATCATAACAAGGTCAAACCATTCTTTCAGACGCTTGGTTACACTTCAAAGGAATGAAACATGATCTATGTCACCAATAATATCCTGCAAAAATGTTGGCGGATAACATAAGGCCCAGGAGTGCCACACAACTGAGCCACACTTAAAAACATGAAAAAGAGCATGTTGCTTGGAAAATACTCCAAAATCTGCCTGGGTCCCCTCTCCTCAAAAAAAGAGAACAAGTCCTGGTTGTATATTTTGTGGAGTCGACGTGGTTAACATCACTACCAGTAAGTTTCCTGTGCAGAGTTTGAGAATTAGAGAGATGACCTGGTTATTCAGTCCCGTCAACTGTGCACTTACTGGTATATTTATGCACTTAATGAGCAATCTGATCATCGTCTAAATGGTTGGTTTTTGATACCAAGAAATAAGATGTGTTCATTATCTGGATGACCACCATTTCATCACTTATTATTGTAAGGACATGTTCCAATAATTTAGACTCTGACTTACTGTATTCTTCATTTTACTATTTACCGATCATAATATAGCTTTCTTTGAGTGAAGAAGCTGCTTTGTTATTATATTCTGTTGAAGTGACATGTCAGTTGTATTCTTGTTCCTAATACCCCAGGTTTGACTCTCCTTAAGTTTAGAAATGACTTCAGACCATGTGAACGTTAGAGTTAAAAATAGTATTTTTCCCAAAGGTCTGGGGCCCGTTTCTCGAAAGCCCCGGAATCTTTTCAGGCCCGAAAAGCCATTTCAGTTAATCAGTATTTAAAGACAGACAGGTGTATACGTCTGAAACTTCTTGCATGAAGAGAGCCTTTGTTTTTATTAAGAATATATGAATAAAACAGCTCTGTAGTTAAAAGGTTCAAGTTTTTGCTACAGCTTTTCAGGTGCGAAAACCTTTCGGGACCTTCAAGAAATGGGCCCCTGTGTCAAAGTGCAGTTAGTCAGGCAATCCTAACTGTTCAAGTAATGCTAGCAGATATCAAATGCCTATTAAACCACAAAGGGACAAGACTCACTGTCACACCAGTCTTTGTTTTTTCACTACATTGAAACAAGAAAAGTTGACTTGCATGATTTATACAAAGCAACTTATGACCTTAACAGCTGCTTTATTCATTGGATGATAAACAGAAAGACACAGACATAATAAGGCAAACAGGACATCAATTATTTACAGTGGTAAATTTATAAGTTATAGATCCTACAGATCCTCTAGATCCTACTCTTTCTCTGCTGATTTCCTTGCTTTGACTAATTGCACACAGGCCTCTTCACATTTATGAAACTTACCACATTTCAAAAGTATTATCGTGTACACTATTAGTATTCTTTTCTTGTGGCTGATTTGCTGAACACAAGAACTGACAGTGTACAACACGTCGATGATTGTGAGTAATTCAGAGTACTGGGTAATTCAGAGAGTACTTAAAACCAGGCCAGTCACAATCTCCCTGGAGAAACTGGACACCTGAACATCAGTAATGTAACAGAAGCTAGGCTGTTGACTGTGCTAACCACAAGCCCTGCGAGTTACTGCAGAATGTTGTTGATTATTTCAAAAAAAAACAACAACACAATGACATGGAAAGTAACTTCTTTGTAGGAAACAAATTCTCCAGAAAACAATACAATTTTTAAATCACACCACATAGAGTTTTGTAGCAGCTACATTAACCTGATTCATTAAATTCTAAATACTTAGAGCTAATTACAAGAGAAATCCTTGGAGAGCTTTACCAGAAGGTATATCCCCCACCACTACCACCACTGAACCAACCAGCTTGCCTCTGCTGTAAATTAGCAGGTTGACCCTGAGATGCCATTACTTGAGCTGCATTGGGAGCGTATCCTGGGGGAGGGGGCTGTAAAAATATCACAACAATTTTGTTACAATTTTAACCAAGTCAAGTTATATCTACTTGCCCAAAGAGCTGAGCTCTAGTCTGAAAAGTTCCAGAAGTCCAAGCAGTTGCTTTTGCCATGTTTGTGTTTTGTTTTCTCAGTTTCCCCTTTCAACTGATTTTGCAAGATTACCCTTTCAGTATCCAAAAAACGTACCAGCCCATACATATGCAATCCTAAATACAAGGATTTGCCTTGGGTACCTTTGGTAGAAAGGTAGTCCATTTGTTAGGCTTGCCCCAACAATTCTCCAGTTTCTGTACTATCTGTGGTGGGCTCCCCTTACGATGAAAATTCAAACTAAAAGAACAAAATTAAAATATGGTATCTTTGGTCTTACCGGAACGTTAATTGTTGCTCCAGCTCCAAATCTGGCACCAGGATCAAATGAACCATGGACTAGTGGTTGTGGGGGACCCTGTGCAGGATACTGGCCCACAGGGTACTGTTGTCTGGGGTAGTGTCCTCCAGGAGCCATACCGGGGTAATGCTGCATGTTTGGAACTTGTTGTGGCTTCATATAAAAGAAAACATTGCACTTCATTTTTTGTGAACAAAGTACTGTTAATGATATGATTTAGCACCCTCCTATTTGTAATAAGCAACTCCTTAGTAAATGCCACCAAATTTGAAGGTATCTTTACTATTTAAGCACCTCTATTGTTATAACCGCCTGCTACACTAACACTTGTACTTTACAATGTACTCGTAACTCCGAAATTAGTCTCGTGCAAAGAAAAAACTCCAGCAGTAAGTATCCTGTTTCCAATAAGTGCCCACATTTAAGCTAAAAACATTTAATATGCACCCCAAGGGCTAAACTGAATTTTTAATACATGCAAGTTCATATATCTTGGTAGACAATTCAGTGAGTAGTATTGTGGTTATGCTGCTGCATATTCTGCAACATCCCATGGGTTGTATTTCATGGCAGTTTCTCTGGGTTCATCAAAGCCTCTAGGTTTTTCCCACCAAAAGCCCAGACAGCAGAATTTATGCCATTTTCTATTGGCTACCCATAAGCAAGAAACAAAAGGAGGAATCTCAACCAGATACTGGTAAGGGTAACATTGAAATCTCTTCCACTTATTTTCCTCACTTATAACAGCTGCATGAAGTGCTTTTTACCTTGCACATCTTATTTCCAAACAGAAATGTTACTTTCTAGGTGTTTTCCTCATAAGAGAAATTCTAAGCTCTGTTGTTTAAGGAAGTTTACATCAATGTCTGCAAAGTTGGCCAGGGATCCTTGTGTCTCAATACAAAGATCCTGCCTCAGTATGAGCTGGCCAGGTTGTCATTTACATTGTCATCAGTAAGAACAATGATTTTACTGTACACACTTAACAGATGAGCCAAGATCTCAACAAAATGAGCTAGCCTGACTTATAATAATATAAAATTATGCCGTAAAACACTTATCATGTAGGTGCCTGCTTTTTCAATGGACTACCTAAAGATAACTTTCTGGATTTTTTAGTAAGTATTTTAGAAATGGAGAGACGTTGAATATCTTTCTATTTACAAAGGTTCTAATCTTTCTCTGGTGTATTTTACATTGCACTCTGATCTAACTATTGCCTAGTTATGAACCAGCCACATTTTCTGAGTCAAAGTATGAGATGCTTGTCCCGTGGATTTTCATAACTTCTATAGATGACTTGACAATTTGACGTGACCTCATTACCTGAGATCTTTGGAAGATGTTCTAGATGAAGAGTTCTAATCTTCAAATCAGTGGATCGATAACCTCATTGCCAAGTGTTCTCTTACATTCAAAATCAGAAGAATTTAAGACAAAGTAAGCACAATTCACATGGAGTGACCTCTATGGAAATAAGAGAATTAATTTTTAATCAAGATGTTTACATTCTCCTACATTCTCCTATAACTTTGCTGGTAACTTACATTGTACATGCCACTGGGTGCAGCTTGTGGTGGTGCCTCACTGTATGGTGGAGGAGGGACCCCATACAGTTGTCCTGGAGCACCATACTGTCCTGGTGGCTGGTATTGCATCTGCTGTGGCTGAGTCGGATAAGCTGGTGATGGCTGCTGTGTTGGGTATTGCCCCACTTGCTTTGGGTAGGAACCTGGGTAATGATTCATGCAGTTACCATTAAACTTGAACTTGTTTCTAAATGGTGTCAAACGTGTGGAGACAGATTCTTGTAAATAATTTCTGTGGACTATTTACAACATTTGATTGGCGTAAATTGGGGTAATGCCACTGAGGCCTTCAAACTCTGACGACATTTACTGGTAAGATAAAATCCCTTCATTTTACTCCCCTGTTTAAGGTGTCCTACTACAGCCTTGAGGACCTTGAGGGAGTAACACAACCTATCCTGCAAGCAGTTGGTGTCTCCTATGCCACAATTGGCCCACAATATCTCTTTTGTGAGCACAGTGACCTATCTTTTTTACGGTATTTTTTTTGGAACAGTGATAACGGAAATCTCTTGTTGCTGCATATCTGCATGTGCTCATGTGTGCACTAATTATGCATAAAATTATATGCAGTAGGGATGCACAATGCACTTCAGAGGAACCACCTTACATACGTTTCCAGGCAGTTTGAAGCTACCGCTACAGATATGGCAAGATGCTTTAATTATGCAATTCAAGTGCATTTCGTCTTAGGATCACTTGCCTCAATTTGGTAATGCAACTAATAGTGATGTCAGGCAGACAATTGAAGTGCATGTGACTGGGACTTGATAGACCTATAGTAAGCTACCTTAAGGATGTTCGTGCTAATTGTTTCTGTGTATCCTTACTGCATATGCAAATTCACACGCCATGTCATGCATTAAGCGTGTGAGCTAAGTACTAAAATGAACAATGATAGGGCTGATGGCCATTGTTCTAGCTTTGCTTGGATTTAACGATCTTGGACATTTGGTGACCCCTACTTTTCTTTCCAGAAACAGATTTTATTTACAATTATCTCCACATTGTCCAAAAATGAACTAAAAATCAATGTTGGAAGTTAAAAAAAAAATCAAGATTTCTGTCCATGGGACATCGAATCCTACCACCTTGCGCCTGCAAGGCATGTGAAACTATGGTTGCTAAATGCGAACTTGTTCTTTAAGGAACCTCACCAGTTGACTAAATTCACTTAATAGGTCCACTTAAACAATATTTGGCAGAGAACATTTCACTTCAAAGATCTAATTGCAATATTTTGGGGCTTACAGGCACTGTGGCCTTATTCGCTAACGAAGCGTGATTTTTTCAGATTTAGGGTGTTCTTCTGGGCATGTTCCCTCCAAAACGAAGTCGGTGACCCCCCATTTTTTTTTTATTTCTGACATAACTAACTCATCGTCTTACAGTGGTAAAAGTCTCAGAAAAAAATCAATGTTGAAAAATATTTAGGTGAACGTCCTTAAGTGAAAACTAGGATTGGCAAGGCATGAGCAGCATTCAATAAACTGAAAAAGGTATGGAACTCCAGATAAATTGGCACATCCACCAAGGTATGTTTGTTTAACTCAAACGTTAAGCAGGTATTGTTTTATGGAGCAGAAACGCGGCAGACAACCAAGACATCTACGAAGAGGATCCAGAGCTTCATCAATAAGTGCTTATGTAGAATCCTAAGAATACACTGGCCAGAAAACCTATGGGCAAGGGAGATGGAGATGGCTTGGCCATACGCTATGCACACCATCTAGTAGCATTGGCTATCAAGCCCTGAACTGGAACCCCCAAGGTCAAAGAGAGAGAGGGAGACCACGGAACACCTGGTAATTGGAGATGGAAAAGGACATCAAAAGGACTGGACACACTTGGAAAAAACTTGTCTATGAAAGGATAGCTCAGGACTGAGAAGAATGGTGGAATATTGTTGGTAACCTATGCTTCAGAAGGAGCACTGGGCCAAAGTAAGTAAGTAAACCACCTTACGGCGGCTCAAAACAGTTTCCAACACTTTCCAAGACTTAGATTTTGATGAGTCATTATAATAACAGTTTATCAGTTTATAATGCAAATATCATGATACCAAAAAGCTGCCCAATTATTGGTAAACACATTGTTGTCATTTTCGCGACACAACAGGTTACCATAGCAATAGTCTGACCAGCTTAAAACACCTTTTAATTCTAGCTTCAACTACTAATAACTAAAAAACGAGCTCAGTGACCCCACTTTTTGTTTTTGAATTTTGATTAGCAGGATAAGCTGCAACTTTTGGCAAAATTAAAAAAATTCTGCACATGGGGTTCAGGGCCACTCTAAATTTTAGAAAAAGTGTCAGAAACTGTTACTCCTACTTTTTATTTTACCAACTGGAAGTAGCAAGTCTATTCAACTTGTGATTAGTTTCTGGTTGTGTGCAAAGCTATTTAGATAGTACAGTCAAACCCCTTTTAAGCGGCCACCTATTAAACGGCCACCCCTATTAGGTGGCCAGTAATCAAAGTCCTGATGAGGGCTTTCCTTTTGTTTTTACCTCTACTAAGTGACCAACCCCCTTTAAGTGGCCACTATCCATTTCCCCGAGGGTGGCTGTTTAATAGAGGTTGAGCTGTATTTTCACCAACCCTGAGGTGAGCTACCACAGATGCTGCTGGTGTCATTGTGACAGTTTTTTTCATTGAAAATAAAGCAATCACCAGTTGCTATGTAGTATGAAGACAAATATGCGTGCTTTTGTGTGTGTAAAGGCAAATTCTAAGAAAATCTGGGAATATTTATCATTCTCTTTTAGAAAAAAATTCTTATGTCAGCATTTTTTTTCCAAAATAATCAAGGCTAATTTTCACTCAAAAAGGAGTGGCTACCTCCAGTTTTATTTCTAGATTTCAATAGCCCTTGATGAGATCTTCTTTTTACACCTAGTCCTAATTCGGGAAAAGACCGTTGTATTTAACCGCGCGGCCATGGGCCGAGCGCGGTTCTAGGTTTACCCGTGGTTTATTTATTTATTTTTTGTCGGTGACCAGACACAGACCTCCGCTCGGCCAAACTTTGAGTCACGGAACGTGTGATGTTTTTCCGCCAGAAGCTGTTAAAACATAAATACACGGACAATTTTACGGATATTGTTTTCTTTTTTGTGGGTAAAATATATTTTCTTTTTTTTTTTTAATCAAAGCGTTGGATTTAAAGGGAAAAATAAATACGCTGAAAAAAGGTATTATGTCAGCCATGGAATGCGCTGACGTTGCAGCTTTCACTTTCGCTACGTGACAAATAAGATCGTGTTTACTTTGCAAGTTTATTTAGGCAGAAGCAACGGTCATTAATTTATTTGTAATTTTGCCAGTATTTCTTGCGGTTTTAGGCAAATGAAGTAAATCCTTTGACTGTTTCATCGCAGCGAGTTCATAGATCGGAAGCAAAATTAAATATTTGCAAGCCAAGCAAAGAACGTGTCAGAACGTGCGAAGATTACGTCATTGATAGGGAAATAACCACCGTACTAAAGATAGCCGTAGATAACGCAATTCTTGAATTATGTGACTCGTGTGACTTCTTTGCTAACCCTTAACTCAAGGGAAAAAAACAGTTAAATTTAATCGTGACTTTAAAGAAAGAAAGCGGTTTGTAATAGTGTTCGTATCTTCATGCCCATACATATCCCGAAGAAAGTTCCAGATTAAGACTATTACGTCATCGGAGATGTCACAACGGCTACGACTGATGGTGCGATAATAGAGTTTGTCTTGATCAAGTGCTGTGATGTCTACAGTAATCAATGAATCATCAAAGATTGCTTTGGAATATGCACTGCGGTGCGACTGTTGTACTAAGAAAACAGTTAAATTTTAAAAGCGCGGTTATAAGATCTAACAGATCTTCTTGTTACAGAGTAGCAGACATTGTCCTTGAGGTTAGACAGTGTGTATTAGGTTGGAACGCTGTGTTAGCTATAGGGGATGGAAATCTAGGTCATGCATATTGTTTAAGACTAAGATATCATTAAAAAGACCCAGCAGAGATGAAGATCTGTTGAATTTCATCTATTAAAACCAATTAATGACAATCAATAACTTATCATTCATTAATGATTAAGCTTACACTTAGCAGCTTCGTCAGGAATGAAAAAAACACTATATCTGATACAAATTTGCTTAAAACATGCATTACAGAACTTCTCTTGAGGCTGAGTATTCACTCGTTATTCCCTTCAATTCATCTCTGTTCCTTTCCTGTTAGAATTTCGTTTGATAAACGACGAAAACTTTCAAAATGGCGTCTAACGTAGCTCGAGCAGCTCCAACGAAACAGGAAAAAGTAAACAGGATTTTTTTTCTTTACATAGAACACAATACATATAAATGGTGCTACTTTAAATAGAATCAACCTTCACTGTACATTTTTCTGTCTAACCTGGTGGAGCCTTGGACATTGTGCTTTTTAACTTTGCAGATTGGCAACGATGAAACAATCAAAACCTCTCAAACCTGTAGTCAAACCTTAGTCGAACCAAAGGCCTGAAAACTGAGAGAGGACTGGGTGAGCTCTGCTTTGGACCCCCCGCAGAGGTCCCCAAACAAATCCTTGTTTTGAATCCGGGATATTTTGCTCAACCTCAGCTGGGTTTGGCCACATGTTTTGGAAAGACGGGAAGCTCAGTAGTAAACACTTTGGAAGAGAACGAAAATTCATTATCCTTCAACCGTAAGCCTTTCTTCCAAATAGTGTCCTTGAACAAGGCAGCGGAAGGCTTAACATCAGTGGACTTTTGCAAAAAATCTCAAATGACATCGTGCAACTGACTGTGGGCTTTTTTACGCCTTGTGTGGTGCGCTGGCATTTTACTATTTTAGGAATTTTACTATTCTCAAGGTGAGCATGTCTATCATTTATTTATTTATTTATTTGTTTAAGAAAAAACTACGTTTCTCGGTCTTTGTACGCTCGTGGGCTGTGCGTTTGAATCCGGTGGATGATTTCTCGGCTAATCTTCAGAATACCTGACCACTTAATTTGCATCTTCAGATACAGTGTAGTTGCCCGTGCAGTCTGTAGCTGCTCCCATGTTTCAATGTGAAAGCGAGTGCTAGGGAGGGGAAGGCAGTCACTGCAACAGAGGAGAAATACCTTGAAAATTAGGTAATTTCGAGAGCCCCGGGCTACTCCCTTGAAAGAAGAATTAAAAAGATGGGTGTCTGGAGGGGGCAAGTGATGGCAACTGTTGATTTGTGCACTGACGCCTTGTATGTCTCTTTGCGAGTTAATCCGATCCTAGGATTGTATTACCATTAGCTAGGTGTGCCCTTGGAAGATTTCTACGAGTATTGTACAATTTTCAAAGGGTAGCAATCCCTAAGACAAGTGTTAAGTGTGTGTGTGTTAAATACCTTTGGGAGACAATATGAAAGAGCAACATCAGTGTTAGGAAACAATCAACGTTTTAGTACATTTTTGATCAACCTCTGTATTGAGCGACCCAAATTTTTAGCATTTTTTTTTTAAAATAACGTAGTTAAACCACTTTTCACTCTAAATAATTCTTTTAATCTGAAAAATGAGCATAGTAGAAGCAATAGAGAAAAACAGGAACATTTTTTACAGTATATTGTGCATTTTGTTAATCCAAATATGTAAATATTAACTTTTGACGTCATCCTCATCGCCAACTCAGTGTAAAAAATTCCAGTATGTCTCTGTCCAGGAAAGCATTCAAGACTTAACCGGTTGCAGAGGGCATCAAAAGAATTCTTTTCGTTGACTTGTGGAGGGAGCTCTTTCACGAGGGCAGCAGTTATCATCATCTGAAACACACTTTGTTTTGGTGGTGGCTGTTCTTCATGTTGTTCCTGCTCTTTGATACAGTATTCGACGAAGTTGGATCCAGTAATATGAAGTTTACCAATCGAGTCATTCAGTCTCACATCTACGAAGTCTGTAGGTAATTGCTCACCATGTTTCTTAAAACCAACCTGGCACGAAGCCATAACATTTGATATATCCGGGACTTCCTTTTCAAGCAGTTGCTGAAAAGTGAGGGATGTTGGTATGTTGCATAGGAGATTTGGTGGTTGATCCTTTTTCCCACATTGTGACAGTCTTAATTTTACAATAACATCAACCAACTTTTCCACCATATTGATTTTGGGTACATGTCTTGTTGTTTCCAGGCTCCACAGCAATGATGCTGGGGTACCAGGCCTCCTATTCAGCAACTGGCAATTTTTTTAATTCAGGTTTTTTTTAATCTGACCGACTGACCCAATGTAAGGAAATGCATTCAACGCTAAACGAAAAAAAAAGAGGGATGCCCTACGACACCCTAAAAGGTTTTTAGTTATACTATATAAAAGTCTCTTTTTCAATAGCTCTCCAAGATATTTAAGTTTACTCTGCACTCTACAATCCATAGTCAACTTAAGGCCTGCATTCTTTTTCATATTTAGCTGCTAAATTATGGAACTCTCTTCCGGACCTGCTTAGAACTTCTACTTTTATGGACTTTAAGCGAAAAATATTACAGTATGACTCTTATCAGTAGCATTGCAACTTGTATCAGTTTTATTATGTACATAGTTTAGCACATTCATAATTTTTTAGTATATATATTGTTAACAACTGCATTGCAAAAATGGAGGTTGGGTGCCTGAGACATCCAGGAGCTTCCACTATTGGCAGCCAGCTCCTAGATGAAGACTGCTCCCTTGACTGGCAAATCCTGGCAACCCAGCCATGAGCCCCCATGCAGTAAGAGGAACAGGCACCCGTCACACTGTTGAAACAGTGGAAAGAGGGAGGGAAAGGGGTAGGTGGGGAACTGCCCTGGTGATGAGCTGCCACACAACAGAAAACGCCAGAAAACGCCTCCTGTATGTACACCAGGCTATGATCCACGAGCATGTAGAATTGTGACACGCGCGCATCTGTGTCAACACCGCTGACTACCAGGGGAACGCAAGCGCTCTTTGTTGTTAAGTCCGGTAAATTGCATTTATCTGCCTTATAAGTATTGTATTTTGTGTTCTCGATGATATTAGCTACTTTTGGCCACCTAAAAAAATGTGTGTTTGTATGTATGTATGTATGAATGTTGTATCACATTTTATACATTTAAAGGTAACTAATATTACTGTAACTATATCTGTCAGCTAATGCTAAATGGTATACAGTCCAGAGCATTTCTGCTTTTGGAAATGTTTTGGTCTGCAGACCAAAACAAACAATCTAATCAGGGTATGAATTTGGAGTCACGTGATACGAGGCCTATATTATGTTGCCATTATCTGACTGTGTAACTGTGGACCAAGTGAAAACGAAGCTATTCTCATCAGTATTGAACTGTAACAATCCAACAGGCCTATTTACATTTATTACTGGCCGGGATTAAATGCTTGCAGAAAGACACACATAGCTTTGACATCTCCTAGTAGAAGTTGCGACGAAACTTTCATTTCTCTTCTGGTGGCAGCGCGTGTTATCAGTTCATAGCAGCTCGAGTTGTCTCATTTGCAATTATATAAAGCAAACCTTTGTGAAGACTGTACTGTGATCACAGCAATCCATATTCATTTTATCACTAGCCAAAATCAAAAGCTTGCAGATGGGACAGAAATGTCTTTGAATATCCTTTAGCCAGGAATGAGTTTGAATTAGTGCTAATGTATTTTCATTTCATTTCATTTTCATTTTATTTATTTATTCCATTCGAAAATTACAAAAATAAATATAAAGTAGACAAGTAAGAGGAGAAATGGAAAAGGGCAAAAATATAGCAAGCTGATTAGATGCCCTTGTTTAATTGACAATAATAATTAGGGTAAAAAAGTTAACTTAACATAGGAGAGGAAGAGGTATGAATTAATTAATACTGAACGAAATAATACTGGAAGAGTGCTTTTTTAAAACGTTTCCTAGTCGCTAAGTTACGTATAGATAAAGGAAGGTCATTCCAGTAGTAACATCCAATAACAGTGGGACAAAATTTCCGTATATTTATTCTGGAGAAACCGGGATTTAAGTGTTGTAGGGATGCACTTCGAGTAACGTAGTTATGTCGCTCAGATACCAGAGATAAGGTGTAATTAGACGGTTTTTCATCAATCAAGTGTCATAAAACAGCTGGCAGGTATATAATTTAACAATGTCAGGAAGCTTAATAAGACCAAGGTTTACCTAATGGGGAGTAATATGTTCACGAAGTAGCACATTGTTGATTATTCTAATAGCTTTGTTTTGTAGTCTCACCAATTTTGACAATGGAGCCTCGTAATTATTACCCCACAGTATGCAGCCATAAGTTAAAAAGGGATATATAAGTGCATAATAAATACTTGTTAGGGATTGGGATGTCACATAGGGTTTTAGTTTTGCAATAACATTTACACTTTTGCTAATTTTATTACTTATATAATCGATATGGTCGTGCCAAGACAATGAGCAATCAATAATGAGTCCTAAATATTTAACACTGGAAGACTGTTCTAGGTACCGGTCTGCTAGTTTAAGAGGGATATGTAAATTATAATTTCTTTTTTGTCGTGGTTGAAAAACCAGGTATTTTGTCTTACTTAAATTCAAGGTTAATCTGTTTGAGCATAACCATTCATAAATAGCAGGCAATTCAGAGTTTATTCTATGTAAAAGTACATCTAAATCTTTATCAGTCGCAGTTAAAGAAGTGTCATCAGCAAATAGTCTTACGGAGAAGTAGTTGGTTGATTTAACAATATCATTAATATAAATTAGAAAAAGAAAAGGACCTAAAATCGACCCTTGTGGTACACCTGAGCTTATTAAAAGAGAACTAGACTCAATACCATTAACAAATACCTTTTGTTTCCTGATGCTCAAGTAAGACTTAAACCACTGATTTTCAATGCTTCGAATACCAGATGAGTCAAGTGTGGATAACAGAATAGAGTGATTGACCATGTCAAATGCCTTACTTAAATCAATGTATTATTGTTTTGGTTGTGCTACAGCATAGCTAATACTTTCGGTTCAGTTGATGTGGTTGATTTAGGTATTGATAGGTTAAGTAAAGTGCCCTTGTGTGAAGATTGCTTTAATTCCAACTTAAGAATTGCAACAATCAATCTAGCAATTTTGCACCCAAGCTCATACGTGATCATTTCAAATAAATGGCAAAAAATCATGATCGGTCATGTTACAGCTATGCAACTGTCAAATAAATTGTACATGCTACCTGTGGATTTCAAAATTATGATAGGAAACAGGTAGAGGAGAGTACATCTAGGTTTTTAGTACTCGTAGATAAACAGCTTACAAATGCAGGTGGCATATTTCTCTGTGCATTTCTCCATCTTGAGCAGCTGAATCATTGCATGGGATTATTTTGTCTTCACCACTGGGTAGATGTCCTATGTGGCAAAACAAAACATTAGCAGATGTAGAGCTGTTGCTAGTGAAAAATCAAAGTTTTGCAGTACTGCTCTCTCGATTTCTTGAAATAATCATTCACAACTCACTGCTTACTAGAATGAAACGCAGGAGGCAGCATGGCTTAAAACTTACCTTAACTGTAGTAGCTATTACCACCACACTCTCTTTTGTTTCTTTATGAATTTGCGGGGCTGAAGATAAAGAGAGAAATAAGTCTACACATCTATTTTGCAGGCTAACCCAGGCCAGTTTCAGTGACTTGGGATCCATAAATCACTAATATAATTTATAACTAGCCGCATTCACCTCAATCCTTTCTATGCTGAGCCCTGTGTTCTCCATTCTCTTTAGGGTAGCTTGGATCCTTTGTTGCACACTGTCAGTATCGTCAGTGTCACTCACAATCAGCTTCCAAGTGCACGGTATAACTGCACCCCCTCCTTCCCTATTATGCATAGCCCATTTCTGTGATGTTGGAGGCTCCTTGCTAGCGGTCGGATTTCCCACGATGCTGTGAAATTACAAAGGGAACCATGTTCTGATCAGCCAGATTACAATCATATTGCTCATAACATGCTACATTATTTTGATCACCATATAACTCTACAAAATACCGATACAAAAATCAATAAAAAGCTATATTACCCTTCCACTGTCTGCACTCTGCCATTCTTCAATAGTTCTGTGAAGGTCTCACTGAGAAAATACTGAACTTGTCCGATCAGTTTACCAACCACGTCACGCACTTTGTAACTCTTTTGCAATGATCTACGGGACATGGTTTGATCCTCATAAAAGTCTCCTAGATCATCTGGAACCAGGTAAAGGATTTCATTTGGGTCTTTCCCTCCATGTTCTATTTCTGCACGGACATAGGCACCAACAGGCAATTGGATTTCATATTCGCGGGTCTGGAAGGGGGGGGGGGGGGTCCTGATCCTGCAGTTCTGTTCCTTTTTCACGAGAATCCTGTGTCCTGCACATTTTTCATCAGTATCCTGAATCCCATTTTTTCTTTCCCAGAATGAAAAACAATACATTAAAAAGCCTAATTTGTACAATAGCTATTAAATGTAAGATGTAGATTGGTCCTTTCAATTGATATTTTGAATTTACGCATGTTTTTAAGGCTTCTGCAAAAAAGAAATAGCTTTTTGTACCTCAGTATGATGAAAGAGCGCAATATGACAGCATGATCTGTCGTCCTGTATGTGTGCAAACTGTCTTTGATAGGAAGTTTACAGGAACAGCCTCGACTGCATCTTCTTAGTGGGTGGAACTGTCTTCTTCTTTGCTGGAGTCGGAATCATTCTCTGACAGCTGGTCACCTGTATCATCAGCTGAACTGGGTTCTTTGGTGACTCTTTTGCCAACAGGTAGCTCTTTCCTATACATGTTTAGAGGAAGAGTCCCTGCTACATGCTTGGTGCTGTTCTGATGAACTGAGAGCTGTCTGATGGCTTTGCCATGCTTGCTGGCCCACTGGCGCATGTAATCCTGGTCCTGCTTAGACATAGCAAGTACAGGAAGACGCTTCATCTTTGGGATATCTGTTAGGGGTACCTTTGTCTTGGGAACCGGATAGTACGAGCTAGCATGAGTGAAGTAGTAGGCCGACCACTTTGTT